>NW_021703768.1:20269797-20426691 GCF_005190385.1 Monodon monoceros | reverse complement strand
AAAAAAAAAAAAAAAAAAAAAAAAAAAAAAAATATATATATATATATATATATATATATATATATATAATCAGTATTGCTAAGAGAGCTTTCTAAAATGGAGCCGGAGGCAATTGAGGAAGTGGGACTTATGCACCTCTCAGGCCGGATGGAATCTCAACTTTTAACCCCACAGAACACTTGGTTTTATGGGGATCTGTGTCTCCTGAATTGCAGTTCCTGTGATTCCTAATTGTAATTCTTAAGACTCCAAATAAAGTTCTTTGTTCTTTGTAGCATCAATACTAATTATTGTTCGACATGTATAATTCAGACACTTAGAATTTATTGACTACCTACTATATAAAAGGAATGTCACTTCTTGGTGCATGTGAAGTAAATAGTAGATGGAAATGACATTTACTCTCAAATAATTATAACTAGGTCCATTCATCAGTTGTCAAAGGATTAGATTTATAAACACAAATATTCTAGAACAGCTGTATGTATATTATGCCATTCATTTAAAATATTTTAGAAACATGCTATCCCATGCCAAATAAGAATTAGTAAGAAAACCACTGCATTTATTATATCTCCATATAGTTGTACACTTATTCCAAAAACATCCAATTCTTACTGAAGAAACAAGTTTATATTGAGACAAATTTCTTGGTAGTATCAGGATTTATGTGGATAGTCTTTCAAGTTGTGCTTTATAAATGTTTCCAACTAAGATACATTTCAGAGAAACCAAAAAGGAAATGTGCCCCTGCCCTGAGAATGTTCTAAAACTAGGAAAAAAAGGTTATTTTATAAGTCTTATTGCCTCTATTTTATTTATAATATATATGTATTTATAGCAAGTATATTGCATAATATTCTGGTTGATTAGTTAAAGGGTGACTTGATACTTCTAGTTGGAAAAGATTTGATAGCCTTCATTTTTTTCAAAATCAGAAAAATGTTTGCCCTCTTTAAGGTTCTTAATATGTCTCTTTGGCATAAAGATTATCTTAGGCTGATTATTTTTAAGGAATAGTAGTAGCCTTAGGGAAGGCTCTGAAAGCCAAGAATAAGTTGCCTTTTGAAAGAGACATTTACATTTTGTAAGAAAAATCTCCATTTGTATGGGTGTCTCCTTCTCTGTGCCAGAAAGAGAAGGGTGACTAAATCTCTAGAAACTCTGGGAGAAGGGAAAGACCTAAATCTGTATAACAACCTTACCTTTATTTATTGTATTTTTCCCAATAGCTCCCCACAACTGGCTGCCTCACTCCGCACCATCTTATTGGGACAAATCCAAGAGTTACTCAGTTTTCATGGGTCTCTCCCATTTTTACAGGAGGTATACATATTATTAAACTTCTGTTTGTTTTTCTCCTGTTAAGCTGTCTCTTATTACAAGGCACGTCTCAGCCAAGAACCTTAAGGATTAGAAGGAAATTTATTCTTCCTCCCCTACAATGTGAAAGATATCAACGAAGATTCAAATACAGAAAGATAAATCACCTTCTAATAAAGTAAGGATAATTAGATATATCTTACATTTACATTCAGTTGAACTAGGATAAACACTTTGACTCTGGAACTTTTAGCTAGATGATAGTTTTCCACACTTTTCAGGTAAGGAAATGACATTTATAAAGATGTCCAAACATTTTTTTTTTTTTCCGTACGCGGGCCTCTCCCTGTTGTGGCCTCTCCCATTGCGGAGCACAGGCTCCGGACGCACAGGCTCAGCGGCCATGGTTCACGGGCCCAGCCGCTCCGTGGCATGTGGGATCCTTCCGGACCGGGGCACGAACCCGTGTCCCCTGCATCGGCAGGCGGACTCTCAACCACTGCGCCACCAGGGAAGCCCACATAATTATTTTTTAAACTGTGCCTTCTATTTCGATTTAGTATTGAGAAAAATAAACCTATTATATTTTTCCTTGAAAAATCTCTTATGAAACAATAAAAATAAGCAAATCAGCAAATGTTTAGGAGCCTAGCTACTAGACCTTTAACCCAGTGCTGCAGCTGTTATAAAGAGATGGAAAAGAATAAGAAACAGAAACCTCAATTAAACAGAAGTGGGAGACCAGAAGGGGGAGTGCTCATGCCCTGTGAGGATAGCAGAGCCCAAGAGAAAGAAGAAATACTCTTCTTTCCTGGCAACGGCTCAGCCAGTGAAAAACCATGGACTCTATTTATTATGGTCCTCCCAACTTCCTTTTCCTCTCTATAAAAAAATGTTTTCTTTCCCTTGCCATGTGGGAACTGACACATGGCTCACCACAGTTGCAGTCCCTGAATTACAATTCTCTGCTGATCCCAGATAAACCCATCTTTGCTGAAAAAATACCTAGCAGTATATTTCTTTCATGTCAACAGAGGCATTCTAAGAAAAGCAGACACTTGGAATTCTTTTAAATTCTTAAAATCTTCCACTTAAAGCCTATAGACGTGTTTCTCTCTTTAGATACAAACTCCAAGCAGGTACCCACGCAAACACCACTACCTCTGAAACTCAGACACAAAGAGGCACACCAAAAGCAAACAATCCCTTGGACATCAGTTTGTCTTCAACATTCTCCTCTGCCATTATTTGATTTGTCTTTCAGCTATCTTATTTCAAAACTTTGAACTCTAATTTTGCCAACGTTATTGACCATAAGGACAACCTATGTGAATCAAAACCACTTCATGGGCTTCCCTGGTGGTGCAGTGGTTAAGAATCTGCCTGCCAATGCAGGGGACACGGGTTCGAGCCCTGGTCCGGGAAGATCCCACACGCCACAGAGCAGCTAAGCCCGTGTGCCACAACTGCTGATGCCCGTGCGCCTAGAGCCCATGCTCTGCAACAAGAGAAGCCGCTGCAATGAGAAGCCGACACACTGCAACGAAGAGTAGCCCCCACTCGCCGCAACTAAAGAAAGCCCACGCTCAGCTACAAAGTCCTAACAGCCCAAAATAAATAAATTTTAAAAATAAAATAAATAAATTTAAAAAACAACAAGAAAACCCACTTCATGTCTGTAGTATGCCCAGAAAAGCATTATACCTACTGGGGGCTATTACTGTTCACAATTAAAACATAAACATTAAAAAACAGGGAGTCATTCATGAGTTTGAACACTTTTACTGACAGCAGTAGTCTCCATGTCAGTGTGCTGAATGCATCCTCAAAATACTTTATAGAGGTATCATTTATAATTTTAGACAAGCTTCCCAAACTGACTTTGCCCTCTCTACCAAGGCATGATCCTCGCATTTACATCAGAGATATTCTATCCCTTAACACAGATAGATGGATAAGAATTCTTTTTTCCTGTTAAACTATATGATGACAATAAATGTAATTTTAAATAGGTCACTGGATAAACAAAGATAAACTGCTTATAATTAATATTCATTTTGGAATTAAGCTGAAAAAAGTAAAACAAGTGATATAAAGAGATAATTGTTTAATTCAGTAGAAATAGTCCTTTTTTTTTTTTTTTTTTTTTTGCGGTACTCGGGCCTCTTCCTGTCATGGCCTCTCCCGTTGCGGAGCACAGGCTCCGGGTGCGCAGGCTCAGCGGCCATGGCTCACGGGCCCAGCCGCTCCGCGGCACGCGGGATCTTCCCGGACCGGGGCACGAACCCGTGTCCCCTGCATCAGCTGCCGGACTCTCAACCACTGCGCCGCCAGGGAAGCCCCTTTGTAGGGTTTTAATGTAAATATAAATCACCTTCTTTAATGTGGTTTATCCTGTGTAGTTCCCAGCAGAAGAGAATTTCCAAGTTCAAAAGCAACATAAGCCTGGTAAGCCTCACACAATATCTGCACCTTCAGTTTCTGAAATATAGTTTCACTCAAGATATTTTAAAATTAATATTACTATTATTTATACTTTTAGTCTTATAGAAAGTAGTATTAATAACTATTCATTCAACCTTGATTCTTGTAATGGAGTGATAGTTATCCCTCAGTATTCTATATATCCTTACTTCCTAAATTTATCCAAACCTGGAGTTTTAGATGGTCATAAGTTACCCAGAATAAACAGTACATTTTCCAACCTCCCTTGAAGCTAAGCATTCCTAAGTGTCCCAGTTCTATCCACTAGATATAAAATGAAGCGTCATATGGCAGCTTCCAGGAATATTTCTTAAGAGGCAACCAATCATATGTGCCTCACACTTCTTTTTCATGCTGAGACTTGGAATGCATATACAGCTGCAGCCTCATCCTGAATTATATGACAAAGACCACGTAGAAAAAGCAGAAACCTGGGGACATTTCAGTCCTTCAGGGCGATGGAGCAGAACTGCCGTAACAGCCCTAGAGATCTTACCTCTGTTTCTCTACACACACAAAAAAAAACAATTTTCAGGTATATAAAAAAATCCTGTTACTTTGATATCTGCTTCTCCTGGACCAGCCTAATTCCAAATGATGAAGTTATTTAAATGCTTCTGGTCTAGCTTAAACATTTTAAAAATGTACTTATTTCTTCACATGGAAGATAGTACAAGGAAGATAATATGTGAAAAAGTGTGTAGCAAAATATGCAATTTAATTTAAAAAAATCAGGAGTTTATATAATGGCATAGAATCTTTCATAGACCCTTTTTAAAACTAAGAGTGCTTTCATTGGCTAGAGAGTGATGCTGAATGGAACCAACCTATATTTATTAGTAAAGACATTTGTGTGGTACGTCGTATAGGAAGGAACAGAATTCAGTTATCAGTACACTGGCTATCCTGCTAGAATACAGAGCAAGTACTTGATTTTCCCAATGGAGGAATTATATAATAAGCAAGCTTGTGAGGGAAGTTACCGGCATTATCCCTTGTATACAGTAACTTCTCAAATGTATTGATACAAATACATGTTGATTTCACAGCTACATCTGGGCTGGTGAATCTTGCTTAAAGAAAAATAAAAGACATTGAACTGTGGATATTTGTGTGACAGCAAACGATCTTCAGCTTCAATTGAACACAAGATTCCTCTCTGCTTCCCTAGTGGGCTGAATACCATACCTAAGTCCACTTAGAGGAATGAGTTTACCATTAGTCCTTCTTTGACAAGAGTTCCTCTTCCCATAGGCTTGAATCCCAAGCAGCAGCTGAAGGTTGGTTACTGACCAGATGAAGATGAACAAATGAACCGTGGGGTCCAGAAAATCACAAGGTGGTCTGGAATAAATTGGTCCGTTTAAGAAGTATGACGGTAATTAGTTGGGTTAACAAAATTAACTTGCTCTTTAATTAGGAAGGAAGATAAATTGCCTGTTTGAAATAAGTGAATGAGATAATAAACTTGTCCAGAGATGCTAAGTGAGAGATAAAGAAATATCAGGTAATTTCTAGAGTTTGTTGGATAGCTGAGTCTTGTAATCTTATATATATGTATACCACTCTTGCCACTGACTGTGTTCAGGGCAGAGGCCTGGGCAATGTAAGTGATGGCCCTTTTCAGAGAATTGACATTTGCTCTCCCTTTCTCCATAATCTCTTTGCCAATGTAGTCTCTTTCATAAACTTTCTGCTTATTCTCCAAACCAAACCGAAGATTAATAACTGATTTTTACAAGAAAATTTACAAGTGAGGTTTGGAAGACTTCCATAACAAATAATAAATGTATACTTTGATTCATATTGGGTTGTTCCTTATGTCATAGAATCATCTCTAGGAATTCATGAAGCAGTGAAGGAAAGTGGTTTGTGAGAACCCATGGTTTCTTGGCTTTATTGGTGTCAGACAGCACCAAAAGTTCACCATGATTTGTAATCTATTGTATAGTCTTATGAATCAGAGGAACTGTGATGACGGTTGGAATTGGGGTTTTTTTTGGCAATACCGCACTGCGTGTGGGATCTTAGTTCCCCAACCAGGTATTGAACCTGGGCCCTTGTCAGTGAGAGCATGGGGTCCTAACCACTGGACCTCCAGGGAATTCCCTGGAATTTAAAAAATGGACTCAATGCAAAGAAGCGAGAAGGAGCCTATTTTTGACTGAGATGGAGACTTCTTCCCTGTTTTGTTTTAACCTTCTCAGATAACTTGAATTTCTAGTGCTACATACTTCTTGGGAACTTCAGAGAGAAAAATTTTCCTAGAACCAGGAAAACCTCACCTCAGACTTTTTTTATTCCTTACAGGTTTGGAAATAGAATAGTAAAATTAAAAAGTGTCAGAGGAAATTTTTAACCTTTAGGTAGTTAGTAGCTACAAAAAAAGCCTGCCTGCCTGTTTCCTTAGTTTTGAACAAAATTTGGCTTGTTTTGTTCCTTAATCTGACTTTCATTTGGGCTCCAGGAAATGATAAGCTTCTGCAGATACAGTCAGGTCAGAGAAAGGAGAAAAATAAATGTATTGTTAATGTGTATCTACGGTTAACTTGCAGTGGTGAAGATTAATTAATACTCAGGGAATCAAAAGCAAAGGGGAAGCAAGATCTTGTCAAGAAACATATGGCAAAAAGCATGTAACATCCACGGAGTCTCAAAAGATAGCATCCTGGGAATTATCCTCAGCAACAGAGTAGAGCTAAAGAAAGCTTCATTGTTTCACTAAACATGCATTTAGTAAAAAGCATATTTTTTAAGTCAGGGTTTCTCAACCTTGGTGTCATTGGCATTTTGAGTCAAATTTTTTTTTTTTTTTTTTTGTAGGGGCTGCTGTGTGCGTTGTAGGATTTTTAGCCACATTGCTGGCCTCTACCTTCCAGATACCAGTATCCCCCGCCCCCATCCCCTTGTGGTAGGGAGAAGGAAAAAAATGACTTTAGACATTTCCAAATGTCCCTTTGGAGGTTAAATCTCCCCTGGATAAGAACAACTGGTAAAAATAATATTCATTTATTTTTTATTATTTTTAAAAATTAATTAATTTATTTATTTTGGGCAGCTTTGGGTCTTCATGCTGCACGTGGGCTTTTCTCTGGGTCTTCGTGCTGCACGTGGGCTTTTCTCTAGTTGTGTCAAGCGGGGGCTACTCTTTGTTGCGGTGCGCGGGCTTCTCATTGCGGTAGCTTCTCTTGTTGTGGAGCACGGGCTCTAGGTGCGTGGGCTTCAGTAGTTGTGGCTCCCGGGCTCTAGAGCACAGGCTCAGTAGTTGTGCACGGGTTTAGTTGCTCCGAGGCATGTGAGATCTTCCCAGACCAGGGCTCGAACCCGTGTCCCCTGCATTGGCAGGCAGATTCTTAACCACTGCACCACTAGGGAAGTCCCAATATTTATTATTTTTTAATTGGGCTTCTTCATGTATAGAGTAGCAATTGGTTAGCCTTGGGTTTCTGAAAGTATGGAAAAAACCACTTTGTAGCACAATTGATCAAACTTTTTAACTTTTAACCTTTTATGGAAATATAGTACGCATAGAGAAAAGAGTACATATCCTTAATGTACAGTTCTGATGAATTTTAACACACTGAACACATCCCCAACACTGGCATCAAAATCAAGGAACAGACATAACACACAACAAAAACTTGCCTCTTGCCTCTTTCCACACACTACCTTACAAAGGTAACCCCCTTCCTGCCTTCTAACAGCCCAGATTGATTTTGCCTGCCTTGGTACTTTGTATAAATGAAATCACATGGTCAGCAGTCTTTCACATCTGTTTTTTTTTTTTTTCTCAATATTGTTATTATGTGATTCATCCACATTGTTTCAGGTGGTTGTAGATTATTTTCGTTAAGGTTTGTGTCACATTCAGAAAACAAAGCTTGACTCATCTATGCACTGTAAATAAGCATTTAAGTAGTGTTATTTATTTATTAAGAATAATGTTGCTGTGGATAATTTAGTACAGTGTGTGTGTGTGTGTGTGTGTGTACCTGTGTGGAAAAAAAAAATATATATATATACTTTTTTTTTCTGCACAGTGTATGTATGCCCAGGAATAGGATTGCTGGGGGTTGGGGGTGGAGGGTAGGACAGCAACTTGTTTTTCCATATCTATATCTAATCTACCCAATATCATATATTAAAAGACCTTCCTTTCCCCACTGTAATAGAATGTTGTTTTTGTTATAAGTTGGGTAACCATGCATATATTGGTCTATTTATGAACTTTATTTCTGTTCCATTACTCAGTTTGATGTTTGATATTTTAGTCCTTGTGCTTTGTTTTTAAGACTGCTTTATCTATTTTTTACTGTTTAAAATACCAAAGGAGTTTTAGAATCAGCTTGTCATTTTGTGAAAGCTAAGTCATTTAATTTTGGCCTTTTTTTCTAATGCAAGCATTTATGGCTATACATTAACATCTTTAGTTTTAGTTCATAAATTTTTACATAAATATCTTCACTATCATTGACTTCAAAAATATTTTCTAATTATTATTTTAATCTTTCAGCCCATGGTTTATTTTAAAATGTGTATTTTTGAATACAGACATTGTGCCAGCAACCCTAGAAAATTCACTTATAGATTCTAACTTTTGTCTTTTAGAGTCTTTTGGATTACACAATCATGTAGTCTGTGAATAATGACAGTTACTCTTTTCCAGTTCTTACACCTTTCTTTTCTTTTTTTTTGTGTGCTTATCACAATGACAAAGTCCTTGACTCTGTTAGGCCACAATAGGGTCTGATCATCTCAATCCTATCAGATATGAAACTGGGTTCGAACGGGTTGCATCCTTAGTAAAAATCTGTTACTGAACCGAAACTTGGGTCTGGTTGCCCACACTCAGTAAAGCCAGTCTACTGACGCCGGGTTGTGGTGAAGGAATGTGCAGGGTTTACTATAAGGCGCCATGCAATGAGTCTGGGACAGCTGATGCTCAAAAAGCCCAAACTGCCTGATGGGTTTCAGCAAAGCATTTTCAAAGGCAAGGCAAGGGAGGGGAGTCCTGGGGTATGTGATCAGCTTGTGCACAATTCTCTGATTGGTTGATGGTGAGGTAAAGTAAAAAGGCGATAAGTTGTTGCAAATATTTCCTGGTTCCCAACAGACTCTGGAGGGGTGCATTAATTTCTTCCCTTTGGTGGAGGTTTTAGCATCTGTAAAACAACCTGGAAATCTGCATCGGATACTATCAATATTATCTAGGTACTTCAGAGAGGAACTAAAGCAGAGGAAATGGGGAGGGGTCTGTCACAGGCAGGATCTTGTCCGGTAACAAATCCAGCTACTCTGGTTTGCTCTGTTCTCTCCAGGATGCCACCTCCCTAGACTTTTTACTGATTACAAATTATCCTTCACCTGAAGTGAAGGGAGATCCAGCTCTACCCTTTAGAATTCCCAAGCCATTCCCATTCCCATTTCTCCACTTCCTACCACACGCGACTGTAAAATCTAAATATCTGACATGAGACCCAACAATGACCTTGCAGTAAAGCACCACTCTTCAGAAAGTCTTTGTGTTCTCAAAACCTAATGACTGTGGAAAATTTTATTCTTCCCTTTTGAAGCATTGGCCCCTCTTCAGCATCCTCTGAGCTCCAGAACTCAGGAAATTACCATTGGTAATCCTGGCTGTAGGTATGAAAGTCCTCCAGTTTTTAGTTTTCTTCCAGCCCTGCTGAACACTTCCAGATTTGTTGGTTTCTCTCCCCCCCTGGCAATGGACTTCTGCCTTAGTTCAGCCTTATCTTCAGCTTCTGCCCAGATTTGACCAGTGTCCCCAGTTTGGGAAAAACTAGCTAGCAACAGTCAGGTCTATCCAGAAAAGTTTGTGGTTTTAGTTCAGCTAGTCCCCATTACTTCTAAGGACCTTCGTTAAGTCCCAAAATACATTGCTTGTAAACGTGTATGACATTTTTTCCCTAGTTTTTTCAATAAGTCGTTGGTTTCCAACTACCTACTGTATCCTACTTAGTAGTAGAGATCTCCCAATCATTTTTTTATTAATCATTTTTTATTAAAGAGAAAGTCACATAAAATAAAATTAACCATTATAAAGGATACAATTCAGTGGTATTTGGTATATTCAGAATGTTGGGCAACACCTCTATCAAGTTCCAAAATATTTTTATCACCGCAAAAGAAAACCCCCTACTCCTTAAGTCAATCCTGCTTTTCCCCTCCATACTGCCTCTGGTAACTACCAGTCTACCCTCTGTCTTTATGGATTTACCCATTCTGTGTATTTGATTTAAATAAGATCCTACAATAAGTGACCCTTTGTGTCTGGCTGATCTCACTTAGCACAAAGCTTTCAAGGTTTATTCATGTTATAACACGTATTCCTTTTGGATGCTGAATTCCATTTTATGTATCTGTCACATTTTGTTTATCCATTCTTCTGATGATGGACATTTGGGATGTTACCACCTTTTGGCTAATGTAAATTGTGCTGCTATAAACATTTGTGTATGAGTATTTGCTTGAAGACTTGTCTTCAATTCTTTTGTGTTTATATCTAGGAGTGGAGTGGCTGGGTCACATGAAAATCCTTTGTTTAACTTTGTGGAGTTGACGCTTTTCTTGTTTGACATTTAAAGGAGATAGTTGATTTAAGGTCTTTGTCTAGTAAGTTTATCGTCTGCGCTTCCTTAAGGACAATTTCTGTTCATTTCTAATGTTAATGAGCCATAATTTTTGTTTCTTCATATGTTTTATATATAGTTTGTTGTTGAAAAGTATACATTTAAATATTATAGTGTGCTAACACTAGAAATCAGATTCTTTCCCCTCTTCAGTGTTTTGTTTTGATTTTTGCTTGCTTGCTTTCTTGCTCTGGGATGTAGCTGTTTGGTTGTTTAGTAACTTTTATTAACAATTTTTAAAGACTGTATTATTTGTCAGATATGTTCTCTGAAGTCTTTTCCTTTAGGTTATGATCAACTAGTGTTTGGATAGAGATTTTCTTGAATGTATGGAACAAAAATAAAAATGGATAAATATAAACTCTCAGTCTTTGCAGTCTGGCTCAGTTTTGGGCACTTTCTCAATACTTAGACAAGGTATCTACAAATCTGCCTCAGCTTTTCTTTCCTGTTGCTATCAGCCTAAAGATCACCCGTAGATTAAAAAGAAAGAATCGGGGTCTTCTTTCTCAGTTCTTGGTTTGTTGTTGTTGTTGTCTGTTTTTGTTTGCTGTTTTATTATTTGAACATTCATCCTTTCCTGGGCTGTGTAAGGCTTTCTGGGTTCCTAGTATACAGGGGTGCCCTATAATGCCCTTAATTCTCCAAAAATTCTCTTTTCCCAGGTTTTCCTCACAGGCTTTCAGCATATTTATTGTTTGCCTCAGTTGTAATCTTTGCCCCAGGCAGCGTCAAATTATCCTTTGGCCTTTCACTTTTTTGAAGAATGCCCTGTGCATAGCTACTTTTCTACCCTGAGAGACTTCCATGTTAGGGGAAACAAATGCAAGCTCCTTGCTTCAGCCCTTTGGGCAGTACCCAGACTGGACAAAACAGGCAGATTCAGTTCTTAAAGAGCATGGTCTTCTCTGCTCCCTCCAGAACCAGAGGACCAGGTCCCACACAGGCTGGTGTCTTCAAGATTGCTACCAAACCAGGGAGTAAGATGGAAACAAAAGTAAAAATGCTGCAAAGCTTTTCTAAGATTTTTAAATCAACTGATTCTTGATTCAATGCTTGTTTGGTTACTATAAATCTTTGACTATTTTCCAAAGTTAGTTCTGATAACTTTTGCTCTTTTTTTAAATTTGTTTTTGTTTTTGTTTGACGGGGTTATCTTACCTGTGGTGGAGCAAACTCTTGGAGCTACCACTCTGCCATTTTCACTAACATCACTAAACACTCCCTACTCTGTTCATTTTCCCCCAAAGTTAAAAACCTTTACCCTGGAGAGCTCCCATTAACTTCTCTTGAAACACTGCCCATAGCTGACATGCAGTACCAGAAATACTCTAACTCTCTCTCTTATTCTTTTCAGAATTCTCTTACAAGTTTTAAATGGTTAGTATATCTCCTCCCAATCACCTTGGACACACTGGTTGTGTATACTGGACAATGACTTAGACTCGAAAATTATATGGAATTATATATTTGGAAATGTGTATTCACACATATATAGTCATACACATACATATATACATACATGGAAATAATATATATATATATAACTGTCAAGAGCAAAGAGAGATGGGAACAAGCTCTATTACCAACTATGTTTTGAAACTTTTTCAAATGCTATTTTTAGTTGTCCTATTTACTATTTGGAACTTCAGAAAACTGGGACATAAGAAGGTTTAATTTATAGCATCTTCAGCAGTTCCATCCAACTTTACGTAGTCTGTGAGTTCTTGAAGGAACTTTGAATGTCAAAGCTATAGTAGCCAAAGAAGGAATCGAGAGTCACTCCTTCTTTCTTCCTTCAGGGGAAATGACTGAGTTCACTCTGCTGAGTCTAGGAAGAATACAAAATTAAAGATGTAAAATTTTGTATTTCACTTTATTTTGGATTTGACCAAAATGGAAGAAAATTTCACATTGACTTAGGTATCTCTATGAGAAATTTAACAAAGAGGAAATTTACATTTAATCTGCAGTGTAGTTCAATGTATTATCTGGGCTTTGCTATGATACAGGGGTCTCTACAAATCTTTCTTAATATGTTCTACTATGAGTGGTTAGATTGTTCAATGTGCCAGTGTATAAGTAAAGAAATAGAAGAAAACTTCTCGCATTATCAATAGACACCAGATTAAGTGTATGCATGTCTATTATAGTGATATCTGTCCAAAAACTCTTGTATAAACCGACTTTTTAGAAAAGAAAGAATGTAAAAATATCTGTAATTAAATTAGCAGTTTTTTTCATGGCATACAAATGCAAACCTAAAATTTTAGCAAAAATAATGAATTATCATTACAAGTTCAGTATTCAAAAGGTAGCAGTTATAGTTTAGAGCTTAATGTTGGAGTGTGAAAAAATAAATTACTTCAGGTATGTCAGCTTCTAGATTGCTCTGTGGTCACTATAATGCAAATACACTATAATAAATGGAAATTTACTTTCACCTGATTTAGTGGATAAGAAAACAAAGTTTGTCTAGCTTTGCCCATACAGAGCCACCAATTCAGAAGCTTCATTTTCTTTCTAATAATAATTGAGATTTAAAGACCTAAATCTTCTTCAGCTTTTGACTTATACTGATCATAATGCTGAGAATGTGCCTTGAAGCCATCCCACAGCCTGTGTTCAAAGCAGATAAATATACCTCCCGAATTTTTCAGAAGCAGATTTAAGATTGTTGCAATCATACTGTAGAAATATAAAAATATGGCCTTGAAGTTCTTTGACACTCTTCATTTTGTGAAAAGTGAAGAATTTATGTCCTTTATCATGAATCTAAGCCTCTATGACTACTTGGCTAATATTTGATAAAATTCACCAGTGAAAACATCTGGGCTGGCCTTATGTTTTTGTTGTTCTTTTCTTGGGGGAGGGAGCCCTTATGTTTGGGGGAAGATTTTAATTTCAAATTAACTTTCTTTCCTTGATGTAAGTCTATTTAGACTTTCTGTTTTTTTCTTGAATTAGGTTTAGTAATTTCTGTCTTTCTCAGATTTGGGGTTGATCAGAGAGTGTTTGGTTGTAAGCCAATAAAAGCCTGCTCCTGCTTCATTAGAGCGTCGCTCAGGGGTGGACCTGAAAGTTAAAGGAGAGAAGAAATTCTCTAAATAAGCAAAACTTTAGTCATTCATTTTATGTGGAAAGAAGCAGACCAATAAAAGAATATATACAGAATCATGTACAGTTGTAAATGGCTTAGCATGTTTGTCAAGGATATCTGAGGAATACACATATCAGTGGATCTATGGGAATGGGTATTCTATATGATCTTTGTAGTATATCATAATGCCCAACAAAAGGCATGCACCATTGACAATGCACTGAACAACAAAATGGACAGAAAGACATCAGACATTTGACATCAGACAGCCTCTGTCATTTGCCACTCTAGTGCTGGAATAATGGGTGCATAATTGGAGTACCCAGTATGGCAGAACGGAGACTATGAATAGACCCAAAGACATAGCCTCCAACTAACCAAGGCAGACCTCGCTACTTCTGCAAGCACAAAATTTCAATACAGAACCCTTGATATGGCACCATGCGTAAAGAGTCCACCTGGCCTCTTGGTGGCAAGTTAATTACAATGGGGTCCTCTCACATTAGAAGAGGAAGCAATTCTTCTTGACTAAAATATAACCTTATTCCAGGTATAGTTCCTGCCTGTAGGGCCTCAATCAGCACCATTATTGGAGGATTTACAGACTGATATGGGATTAGCATTGCCTCAGAACGCACTTTAGAGCAAAGCAGTGTATCAGTGTGCAGTTTACTATGGAATCTATTGGTCTTGTTACGCACAAACACACAGACACACACACAACACTCTGAAACTGGTGAAAGAGAGCAATGTAAATGCAACAGCTAATGGAAGGTATAACTAATGTGCCAATTTGGAGATGATACCCTGCCAGGGTAGAGCACTGTCCTCCAGGAGGCAATTATTCCGTAAATCAACAACCCTTATATGATACTGTGGTACCCAAAACTAGAATTATGAATTTGAGAATGGAGGGTTAGAAGTAGCATTGAACCTGCTTACTCTTACTTTCAGTGACCAAATTAGGGGATTTTTGCTTATTTCTCTTTTTTAACTTTAGAAATCTGTGTTTCCTAAGGAAGAAGCCTTTCTCCACATTACGCAGCGAGTCCCTTTAAACTTTAAACTAAAATCAAGTAAAGATGTTACTATCTCAGCAGGAGTAGTTGACCTTGATCATGAGAAAAAGGTTGGAATGTTGTTATGACATGAGGTAAGAAAACAGCATGCTTGGCACCCATGCCTGGCAACACCTGTGTACCTCCTCTGGGTATCCCTTACCCAATTTTGATGTCAAAGGCACAAGTACAGGAGGTTGAGAGGGGCATGATGACTACCATTTTGGATTCCACTGGGAAATGCTTTTGGGTCAACACACCCCTTAAGTCCCTAAAACAATGAAGATGCTTGTCAAAAGTGAGGGGAATCTAGAATTGGTGAAAAAGAGAAGAAAATTGATTTGATGTGCAGCTTCAAGACCAGCTACACATGTGGGCTTAAAGTTTATCCCACAAAATTTATTGTTGCAATTTATCCCAGAAAACATGACCAACACAAATCTTAGGAGAAGAGTTTCCAGTTTATTATACAAAGTATGTGGAGCTGAAAAGAGCAAAAGGTGGATTGTAATGACTGCCCTAGTGTGCTATCAAAATTTACCCTTCAGTCCTGAAGTCTCATTCACTTAGCCACTAAGTGTTTTTGTGACAGACAACATTCTACTGAGTCTCATTCTATGAAGTTGTCCTCAGCCGCCTTACCCCTCTCCCCCAAAAACCCACTTCTTCCCTGAGACACTCAGCATCAAATGACTTGGTGTGAAGGTGTAAACGCCTGATCCCCTACCTCAAAGCAGGAATATTCTGAAGGGTCATCCAAACAGAACTGCCTGTGGGATTGGCCAAGGCCTCCACTGAGACCACATCACAGTTCAAATCTTCCCTTTGCCCAATCCACTTCCTTCATATGTCTCTGTAGGTGTCAGTGCTCAGCCAGATTCTTAGACGCACACTTCCGACTCCAAGTCTGTTTCCTAGGAAATTCTATCTAATATATGGACAAGATGGGTTTTCACCTAGAAAACAAAACTTACCCAAATATGACCCTGTTCCAAGCAATTCAGCAGGAGATAGCAATTGACCATTTTCTCTAATTTTGTACCAGATAGAGCATTGGTATATTCAGATGAAAATAATCAATTTAGGCATCACAATCTGACAGACTATAGGGTTAACTATTTCAAAGTAAAAGGTTCAATAACTGTGAGTCTATTACCTTTATTCTACTTTGAAATGTAACTCAGTGATGATGTTGGTCACATGAGGAAAGTGGGAAAGAGTAATTAGAAAGTGCTCATTTTCACTGCCACTACTGGAAAGAAATAGGAAAAGTCCTATGTTAGTGTTTTCTGCCTTATGGAAAGGTGACACACATATTTCTGAGGGGAATCTAAAGTGCAAAAACTGTGAAAATACTTTAAGAAACAGAAACACTCTTGGAAGTATGAGTTACCAAAAATATTTTAAAACACAGTACAAAAAATACACATTTCTTTCAACTTAGTAAATAGCACCTTACTGTCTTATGAAGTGCACTAGGCTTCTCCAGCTATCTAATGCTTTTAAGTGGCCCATTTCTTGCAAAAAGAAAAAATAAAAATAAATTAGAGCATCCAATTCAAGTTTTCTTACTTAAAATAATTCTTCCAGTCAATTTTAAGGGATTATTATAGTCAGAAAATATTAATCAAAAATTGTTAACTTGCTAAAATTATAGGGAACTATATCTCTCTTTTAGTCTTGTTTGATAACTAAGTATAAAAGTTCCAAAATCCATTTGCTAGTTATGGCTTAATGCTGTTGTTTTTCTTAACTGCAAACTTTACAGATTGTGCTTTATTTTTAAAAACTACACAATATTGACAATACTTAGTGAATTCATGAATATTGGAACCCAAAGCATTCATTTAGCTTTTAGTGAAAAGTAGATTCCACAGATGTGATAGAGAAAATTCAACTCAAGTTTCCCGGTGGAAAAAACCTTGAGATAATTAGGGTTTGATTATGGAGGCCTGAGATAATGAGGGTGGAAGTGGCATTGCAGGAGATGATGCCTGAACCTCAAGTCCCTTGGCTGCAGAGCACAGATTGGATGCCTGCTGGCCAGAGTCCAGGAGGTCAGAATCAGCCAGCTGTGTCTTTAGCCAGCCGTGTTGAGTGGTATCCATTTCCCCAAGCACGAAGGACAACGAAAGGTTAGGAAGTCTTATCTTTTCAACTGAAATGCATGTGGACATTTCCCCAGCAGACTCTGCCTTCCTCTAGATGTTAAACCTTAGGGCAAGCAGATGGAGATTCTGTTAAATAGCTTGCATTAGGGAATCCATTCTTTTGCAAAAAATCACAAGCTAAAATCTTAGAAATAGACAGCATGGTCTAGGTTACCGTTATTTTAAATGATGCATAACTTGGGCATGTTTTGTGTCAGAACACTTTTTTTTAATAAAACCATAAATTATGCAGTGTTCTTGAAAATAAGTTAGAAGCACTGTTTCTGATGAGTATGATAATTGAATAAGAACAACTAAATTAGCAGATTGCATTGAAATAGATTTCCTTTCAGGCAGGTATCCTAAGATGGTCAGAGAGAAGCCCTAGTATATCACTTAATGGTTATTAAAACATTTAATGTGTCACTGAAATAGTAGCCAAAGGTTCTTAACACCTATAGTCCTAGAGTATAGTGAAAGTAGTAGATTTAGTGAGAGGGGGTGTTGGACTGCAAAGCAGTAATGTATTTGCAGCCAAGGCCACAGCTGATCACAGGGACTCTAGAATATGGATGGTCCTTCAGAATCATCCTGCTTGGAGGCAAATGTGCTGAGCCTCTATAGCTTCTCATCCTTCAGTCACTGGATATGGACAGTTGCCTAGAAATGAGCAAGATGTTGGACAAGGCAGCTCTCTGGTGCTGAGCACATTTCCTAGAGAGGATTTCATCTGAGAACTGTCAGTTATCAATATTCCCAATATGAAGTTCTAGTAATTTCCTTTATACCACCCAGAATCCACCTTGCCAGCTTCAACAAAATTTAAAATACAAAATAAAAAATTAAGTACCATTTGCTTTTTTAGACATGCATCATAAAAAGTTTGGAACAACCATTAGAAATTTTATAATTAAAAAAAAAACACTTGCTGTTTGATGGTTTTTTGTTGTTGTTTAATTTGCTATGAGAGTTCATTTAATGTAATGGGTGAGAACAAAATAATTGCCCATTTTTTGATGCATTTTCTGCAATACTAAAAGTCTACTTTCTGTTACATTGTAGAATATGATAAGTTAGTTACTCATCTGTTTGTAATCTACAGATATATTGACTTTTCAACAACTCTAAATTCTCTAGGGTTAATGGAGTATAACCCCAACTTAGAGTAGAGGCTAGGAAATTAGATAAGAACATTTCTTGAACAATTTAAATATATAGGTAGTTAACTCATGATGTAATTTCTAATATTAGTAATAAAAGATATATATTCAGGAGATTTTTTTGGATAGAATTGACTGGAAGGTGTAAGAAAGGAAAAAAAAATACATTTGAAATTTTTGGCATGGGTGCCTGGGTATGTTGTTTTCTAACTGAAACATACTGCAGGGAAAGAGAAGGGTTTGGGCATTTCAGCTGGAATAGTATGGCAGGCTAGGGACTTCCTTGGAGGTCCAGTGGTTAAGACTCTATACTTCCAATGCATGGGGCCAGGTTCAGTCCCTGGTTGGGGAACTAAGATCCCACATACTGCGTGGCTGAAAAAAAAAATAATATAGAAGGCTCTTTGAAATACAAGCAGAAGAGTACATAGCAAGATGGAAATCTGTATTAGAAATATATCTTGAGATATAATAGTGGAATCTATGAGAGCAAATACTCAACAAGGAGAAAATACACTATGAGAAAATATTGCTTTCCAGAGGCGTGTTGGACATTTCATGGCTGGTGAAAGAAAAGATAAACAATTTAAAAATGCACATGAAAAGTGACAACAAAGAAAATTGGACCGACATGCAGTCAGAGAGTTACAATTAGATTGGAAATAGTTTTGGGAAAACCAAGAGAGTAGGAATTTATATAAGGTAGAGTTTATCAATGGTATCAAATAATATGGTAAACTCAAGAAGAATCTTTACTGGAAAAAAAAAAGCCTTAAATGTTCAGATTACAAATACAGTCATCCCAAATATGCAGGTTCATTCTGAAAGTGATAGTGCTGATCTGATGAAAAAAGTTAAAGCAAAATATGTCTAAAGCATATTTTAATATCTCCCACAAGGTAAGCAGAATTCAAAAAGTGCCCCCCTAAAAAATTTTCACCATAATTCCTGGGAATGTTAATTTAATGAATATCATATTCATGAATATGTTACTTTGCATGACCACAGGGACTTGGCAAATGTAATAAAGTTTATAGTCAGTTGACCTTACAATTGGAGTAATTACTCTGGCCCAATGTAATCACATTAGCTTTTAAAAGTAGTATATTTTCTCCAGCAGGTAGCAGAAGGGGAATTAGAGATTTAAAGTGTGAGACAGACTAAACACACAGATGCTGGCTTTGGAGATAGAGTGGGAGATGTGAGAAGCACTGTGGGAATCCTCTATTGGCTGATGTCCAAAAGGAAAAGTGGAACCTCAGACCAACAGCTAAGTAGAACTGGATTCTGCTATCGACCTGAATGAGCCTGGAAGTGGATTCCATTTCAGACCCTCTTGATAAAAGTTTAGGCTGCTCAAACTTTGATTTTGGCTTTATGATTCCCTGAAGATAGAGCCTAGTTGAGCCCACCTAGACTTCAGACTTACCGAACCTAGCTAATAAATTGGTACATTTTAAAGCATCGAATTTGTGGTAATTTGTTTTGCAATGGAAAATTAATACACCCTGCAAACTTATAGAACAAAACTATCCTAAATTTGTGAATAGCATCCCAACCAAAACAAAACATGATTTCTCCAGACATAGGCATAGGTGATTCTCAGCCATGAATAATGAACTTGTTCCTGATGAGACCTAGATATGTATTTATTAAAGTCAGCACAGGTGTAATTTAGGGTTAGAATGTATCACATTTAGAACTATTGCTTCAGATGAGCATTTGTATTTATACGGGCTTATACACATCTACATTCAAAGTCTAAATTCTCATTCATTTCTCATATTCAAGACAGGTGTAATCCTTACTCCTGGAACTTAATCTGCATTTACTTCTGATCCTTGTTATTTTCTGTTATATATTATACCAATTCATTTAAGTAGAATTCTGAATTTGAATTTAAATTCCAGTTTCAACAGTGTTAACCATATATACTTGAAGTTAGTGTTTGGTATCCTCACTGCATATCAGTTTGCTTTGATTTAATGAAGAAAATAGTGTATGATGCAAATCGTTGTTGATTCAAATAAATGTGGCAATATATCTGCAATCACTTAACCTAGCATCTAACACTTAACGTATGCGAAAATTATTAGTGAAATCTGAATCTTGCCAAAGATAACTGTGTTGATTTAGTCATTTCTGATTCCTCCATAGCAGTCACCAGACTTTGTTCAAATTTAAGTTCAAGGATTTTTTTAAAGTTTCTTTTCTCTCAACATGTTTGATAAAAATAATGTTCTTATAAAATCTTCATATAACAGAAAGTAGCCTAGTATATAAAAATGCAAAAATCTTTAAGATATATCCACTTAATAATTTCTTCCATATTTTAAAATATAAGCTGTTTGAAATTTGTGGAAAGAGAGTCAACAGCTAAACATGTTTGGATTCTGGATAAAGAAAAATAACTATAAATGACTTTTGTGATAAATCATTGAAATTTGAACATGGAGCACAAACTAGATAACAGTACTTTACATTGTATTTCCTGATTTTAATAGCAATAACATAGATATGTCAGAGAATAATATTGTTCTTAAGTTGAGCACCATGAGGTATTTAGGGATAAAGAGGCATGATATCTCCAACTTAACCTCAAATGGTTCAAGAAAAATATGTTGCACACTAACACACATAACTGGATAAACAGAGAGAAAAACAAAAAGAAGGAAACAGAGAGAGAGAATGAGAAAGAGAGAGGAAGGTAAATCAGGTGGGACAAAATATAAACAATTAGTGTATTTAGGAAAAGGGTCTCTAGGAGATTCGTACTAATCTTGCAACTTTTCTGTTGGAATCATACTAAAATATTATTAAAAAAAGAATGAAATAATGCCATTTGCAGCAAAATGGATGGACCTAGAGATTATCATACTTAGTAAAGTAAGCCAGACAAAGACAAATATTTTATGATATATATTTGGAACCAAAAGAATAACTAATACAAATAAATTTATATACAAAACAGAAACAGACACACAGACATAGAAAACAAACTTATTGTTACTAAAGGGGAAAGGGGGGAGAGAGATAAATTAGGAGTTTGAGATTAACATATACACACTCCTATACATAAAATAGATAACCAACAAGGACCTACTGTATAGCACAGGAAACTATACTCAACATTTTATAATAACCTATAAGGGAAAAGAATCTGAAAAAATAGATATATATGTATGTATAACTGAATCACTTTACTGTACACCTGAAACTAACAAAACATTGTAAATCAACTATACTTCAATAAAAATAATTTTAATTAGTTTAAAAAAGAAATATAAAAGAATGAGACATTTCATGAAAAAATATGGTAATATGCAACAGATACATAACTTACTAATATATAATGATTGATATGAAATTCTAAAAGTCATTATCATAAACATTTAACTAGTAAAATGTTATGCATATGATGATTAATACAAAAATATAAAAAGTTCAAATACCAAAGACATCTGTTACAATATACAATTATGTGATAATAAAATATACTTTTATGTGAAAATGTAATAAGACTCAAAATCTCATAGTGTTTTATCATGCCTTACAATTCATCACCATTTGGGATGCATAATTACTTGATGGGATAGCTAATAATCTAGAAGGCAACATGGGATCCTCTGCTCTACTAGTCACTTTGGAGAAGCCATTTTAATGGTTCTGGGACCTGAGTCAGCCAGCGAATAGAGTCTTCAGGTCACTAATGTAACAGAAAACTAGTCATCTAAGTTACTTTACATGAAATTCATGTGCCACTTAACAATATTTGTCATATTTGGTTATTATAGACCTATAGCCTTAATTCTCAACACAGATTTTTCAATACTGTATTGGCAAAGAATATAACTTAGAACTGTCTACTGTCAACTATTGTAAAGTTTCTAGGGAGTGAGAATTGAGAAAGAGGAAGATGAGAATTACTTGCAAAATATGAATTATATTCCTTTAGAAGATATTTTATTTTATAATTGGATTACATCAAAATAGAAGTACAGGCCTTCCCTGGTGGCGCAGTGGTTGCGAGTCCGCCTGCCGATGCAGGGGACACGGGTTCGTGCCCCGGTCCGGGAAGATCCCACATGCTGCGGAGCGGCTGGGCCCATGAGCCATGGCTGCTGAGCCTGCGCGTCCGGAACCTGTGCTCCGCAACGGGAGAGGCCACAACAGTGAGAGGCCCGCGTACCGCAAAAAAAAAAAAAAAATAGAAGTACACATCTCTTTGGACACCACTCATCAGCATTGTGCTTTCAATTTGCATTGTTATAGCTATTTGAAAATGGTCTTGGACATTAGGGCATTTTAGTGTTTTTAGGAAGCCTTTTGTATGGAAATATACTGATCAAAATTTGTAAATAACGTGTTTATTTTTTATTATTTCTTTGGTTAGTCACCAGACTGTTCAGTTTTAATTTTACCACATGCTTTCATTAAGAGGGTAGAAGGGGCTTCCCTGGTGGAGCAGTGGTTGGGAATCCGCCTGCCAATGCGGGGGACAAGGGTTCAAGCCCTGGTCCAGGAGGATACCACATGCTGTGGAGCAACTGAGCCCGTGTGCCATGACTACTGAGCCCACATGCCACAACTATGGAAGCCCACGTGCCTAGAGCCTGTGCTCCACAACAAGAGAAGCCACCGCAATGAGAAGCCCACGCACTGCCATGAAGAGTAGCCCCTGCTCCTTCCCTGGTGGTACAGTGGTTGAGAGTCCGCCTGCCAATGCAGGGGATACGGGTTCGCGCCCCGGTCCGGGAAGATCCCACATGCCACAGAGCCGCTGGGCCCGTGAGCCATGGCTGCTGAGCCTGCGTGTCCGGAGCCTGTGCGCCGCAACGGGAGAGGCCACAACAGTGAGAGGCCCGTGTACCGCAAAAAAAAAAAAAAAAAAAAAAGAGTAGCCCCTGCTCGCTACAACTAGAGAAAACCCGCGTGCAGCAACGAAGACCCAACGCAGCCGAAAATAAATAAATTTTTAAAAAAAGAGGGTAGAAGTTTTAAATGTTTATTGCTATATGAAAGTGAACGTCTTTCTTTTTACTCATTTAAAATTTCTCCTTCCTTTTTTCTATTTTATACTACATTGACTTCATGTATTTTTTAAGCTGTTTAAACTCCATTTTATAAAGAGATAGAGTGTAACAGAAATAAAGTCTACCACTACTTGTCTCAGTATACACCAAAAAGCCAGATTGCCATATCTCATCAGCAGTACACCTTTTCAGAATATGTCTTTAAAGATCACGCAGCCACCTCCCTTATGGAAGCATCGAGTTTTCTTAAATCCTGTTTCTGTACACATAATACCTGTTATCATTTAGCTCTGGACAGCAGAAGTTAGGGTATGAGTATTAAACATAACCTAAAACATTTATGGACAAATAGCACATCACTGCATAATCACTTTTCTTTTTTTTTTTTTTCGGTATATGGGCCTTTCACTGTTGTGGCCTCTCCTGTTGCGGAGCACAGGCTCCGGATGCGCAGGCCCAGCGGCCGTGGCTCACGGGCCCAGCCGATCCACGGCATGTGGGATCTTCCCGGACCGGGGCACGAACCTGTGTCCCCTGCTTCGGCAGGCGGACTCTCGACCACTGCGCCACCAGGGAAGCCCTGCATACTCACTTTTTATTGTAATCTTTGTCTCTTTGGAATCTACAATCAAATATATTTCATATTACTCACCTACTTACAGTTGGGAACTGCCTCCTTTTCTCAGGAGCCAAAATGCTTGCTAACTTTAAATTTCATCATCCTCCCCAGCAGAAAGGAAAACATAGGTGTATAAAGGCACTGTTACATGCTTCTTAGTGGAATGGCAATAGGCCAAACAAGAATGAGCTCCAGCTGTCTGAAACTAGTGGAAGACTCATTTGGTCCTATATTTGAAGAGGTTTGTTGTAATCATAAGTAGGTGTGACTCTAATTGCCTTCGTATTTAGAGCACTGATATGAAGCAAAAGATTAGCCCCATTTTCTATCCCAAGATTCTTGATAAACTGGCTATAAAATGTTTTTATTTCTTGATAAATATGTGTTTTATGTTGATAGTATTGACTTGGAGATGGTTGTCTAGAACTGAGTCCATTAGTTGTGGGATAGAATACTAGGTTCCAGTCTATTTTTTCTGAACTCCGTGGGACTTTGAAATTTTATAAAAGTATAAGTACTTTAATATCATAAATTAAATTACTGTCTACAATTCTGCCAATTTGTCTCAAAATTAAACAACTTTAGTATATCTACCATACCATTACTGTCCTTTCATGCACAATTTTATATCATATAATACAACAATAAAACAAAAATGTGTTCTGGTTAAGATTTTAAACACCATTAGAATCCTCGTTCTTTAGGACAAGATGAATGTTCAGCAGCACGCTTGTTTCCTTCTTGAGAGAGTGGAGTTGTGTTACTGCTCTTCATTTTAAGTGACAGGCACTTTATAGGACATAACACCATTTTGAGAACGCTGTTGTCATTTTACTCTGCACATTCGGGTTGCCTAACTGCTCACTTTAATGATGCAGTATTTCCTTTGTAAAATTGTCTTTTATGCTAGATGGACTGGTCATTAATTTCACTGTAAAGACATAATTTGCACATTTTAATGTATTTTTCAACTAACCTATTTGTGGGAGCATAACAGCTGGTAGCTCCTGAAAGAAGGCAAGATAGTAAAAACCCTACCTGAGTTCCATAATTTCTTTGATTTCTCTCCCTAATCACATAAAATCCAGCTTTAAAGTTTTATTTCGTTGTTATGCCAGTATTGTAGTTATTTTGTATACAAATACATCCATGGCATATGAAGGTTACATTGGTGAAGCAATTACACCAGATTGCACAATAATTTGTTAACGCTCTATTACTTTTGCATGCAAATAGCTAAAATGAAGAGCCTGAAATTCAGTCATTTTAGCTGTACATCTCCAATTTAATTTACTCTTTTAAAAGTTTGCTCATCTACATTTTTACTACAAATATTTCTAATTTTCTTTTATTTGTCTATCTCAGTTTCAATTCAGTATTCCTGAACACACTGGTTCATGAGTGTACGATAAAATACATTGTTTTTTGTTTCCCAGCAAGCCCAAGAGGTTGAAAATACCCTTGTGTTTTCTGCAAATCCTACACATGCATATATTTAAATGAAATCGTCAATATATACTGGAGCAAAAATTTAAAAATAGCAAATGCATGATAAAGATCTAATAAAAATAAGTTAACCAAATGTAATATCTACCAAAGAAAGTATATTCTGGGGAAAATTAATTTGAATTTAAGATTCAAGGAGTTTACTATAAGAGTACCATCCATTTTTCTCGTGTGTATTTCCTTTACAAGCAAAGTGAATGGGGAGCAGGTTATTTACTTAACACTGTTTGGAAACAATTGCTTCTCATTATAAGTTCAATATTTATTTAGACGCCTTTCAACACATTGGAAAAACATATAACCAAAATAGTCCCCATCAAGTCAAGGGGAAAAGAACATACCTATATTTTCATCAGAGAAATGCTTACCAGCAAATTCAAGGATGCACATTTATGAGCAGTTTAATCATGCTGAGTACTTAGTTTCTTAACTCACTGGATCATATCAAATTGCATTGCCAAGGAACACTTCTGAGCACAAAATTGTAATACTAAAGAAATGGTGACTCTTTCTTAAGGATCAAGGAAAAGATATTTTAGTTATTAGGAAAGAACTTATATGATTATTCCTTTTAAGTAAAGCCCTTGGTAATGTAAATGTATTCATGAGAAGTAGAAAGGCGGAGTTTGAAACTTAGTGATGAAACGTAATCATCATACCCTTTGTTGCCCTTGGCTCTTGGCTTTCTGCACCCACCTGATAAAATAATAAGTAGGACATTTATTTTTAAGTAAGTATCCTACTTATTATTTTTATTGCGGTTTCCCTAAGCTATGGATGACTGGAAGCCGACTGAAGTTGCTAAGAAGTATCTCGACATTGCATGAAACAGAGTTCTAGTTAAATCATGGAGCCCAAGCAGACATTGACTCTACCACCAGCACAAAGTGGGAAACACAGCATTCATGACCACAATAAAGTATATATTTATCCAGAAATAATATCAGTCATGGCAGGTGGTACAGAGATACAGAGTGCTTGGGTAGAGAAGGGAACCCATGTTGTCCTCATAGCACAGTGAAAACACACAGAAGTAGATGTCCAGAATATGGAACAAAAGAAATGTGGTTTGGATACACATAAAAACTTCTTTTACTTACGCTCTCTCTAACTTATCACCAGCTTCTTACCAGCCTCTTTGTAAAATGTAGTTTATTGCAAGAACCCATGATTCACAATTTTTTAACTATTTAGAGAAAATGTATTTTTAAGGTTTTTTTTCCTTTTTTCAAAAATTCCGAGGCACTCTCATTAATTCATCCAGTTAAGAAGACAGATTTTGCACACCCCAGTCCTCCACACTTTTGGCCTCACTCATATCCATAACAACTACCAAAAAGAAATAATGTAAAAGTAAATGACCTACTAGTACACAACCTATCTAATGGTGGATATGAAACAGGTGGCAAAAGCAGGCTCCTTCTTGCCTCAACTGAGCAGTTTTGAAATGACACCAGCTCTGGAATTTCCCCCTGGATGAATGTTTATAGCAAATAGGAATTGGACACTGTAAGAGAAGAAATAGGTAGCTATGGATGCTGACTGTATTATCTGGGCAGAGATGACACTCAGGGACCTGCTTCTGGCTACAGTTAAGGCTTTTCTCTTCAATCTCTTCAGATGCCTCGATTCCCAAAAGAACGTTTAATCTATGCATCTTTTTTTGCTATTTTAAGGCATCATTTTCCTTCTAAAAACATCCTTAAATGCCACCATACTGTTACAGACCATTTAGTGAAAGCCTCTCAGCTTTCACCAACTTGTTCAAAGTTCTTCCAGATTCCACTCACTCTCTAGTTCTAATGCCAGCCTTACATGTGGAGTTTTTCTTACAGCAGCATGATACTCTCATTCCTAAAATCTGTCTTAGTTATCGCTGCATAAAAAATTACCCCAACATTTGGAAGCTTAGAAAATAAATACTGATTCCTCCCAGTTTCTATGAATCAGAAATTCAGGAGTGGCTTAGCAGGATGGTTCTGACTTAGGGTCTCACAAAGTTGCAGCCAAGATGTCAACCAGGGCTGCAGGTGTCTGAAGGCTCGGCTGCAGCTGAAGAAACTGCTTCTAAGATGATTCACACACATCACGATTGGCTGGAGGCCACAGTTCTTTGTTGGCTGTTTGTAGGAGGACTCAGTTTCTCACCTCATGGGGCTGCCCGTTGGGCTGCTTGAGTGTCCTCATGATATAGCAGCTGACTTTTTCCAGGGATAGTTGTCTGAGAGACAGAGAGAATGAGAGAGCAAGCTAGAAAATACTCTTTATGACTTGGCCTCAGCAGTGATATGCCATCACTTCTGTGCTCTGTTGGTCACACAGACTGACCCAGATATAATATGTGAGGAGACTACACAAGGCATGAAGACCGAGAGGTGGGAATTATACAGGGCCATCTTGCAGGTTTGCTGCCAAAAGCTCCTTATCCCCTAGGAAAAAGTGTGGACCTTTATGGATTCTTGCTTTTTCTATAATACTAGTACTTTCTTTTTTATTGAACTATAGTTGATTTACAATGTTATTTTCAGGTGTTATTTTCAGGTGTACAGCAAAGTGATTCAGTTATACATACATATATATCTATTTTTTTCAGATTCTTTTCCCTTATACGTTATTATAAAATATTGAGTATAGTTCCCTGTGCTATACAGTAGATCCTTGTTGGTTATCTATTTTATATATAGCAGTGTGTATCTGTTAATCAAATGTATGATACTGCATACTTTGTTTAGTTAGTTAATATATTACTATAAGATTCTTCTTCCTTTCCCTTGTTAAATGTCATTAAGTCTCCAATTCCTAATTATTTCCTGCAGATCAAAAAATAATTCTTGGAGAGGAAGGGGTTTTCTTAAGATATAGTCATATAAATAAAAGTCTGGACGTATTGCATTTCAGAACTGGTTGGTTACTCAGCTACCGGCTGGATGTACCCACTTTTTCCTTACAGAAGTGTAATCCTTAGAAAATATGAAATTTTTTTGTGTTGTTGTTGTTTAGACTCTTGGTCTTACTTCCTTCCATATTATAGCTAGTCATGTTCTCCCTTTCTCAGAACTATCTCTAGAATCTATTACTCATTGCCTCTCCTTACTGCTGTAGTCAAACATCATTTACCACCTAGACTATGCCAATAGCCTCCTATCTAATCTCCCATATATACACTTTATTCTCCTTCTTGTGGTCAGGTTATTTTTGATGTTGTTTTGATGTTGTTTTGTTTTCTTTTAACATGTTATATAACATTGCTTCTCTGATCATTATCCCACAGGCTTTCCTTATGATGATTTTTGATGGCTTAACTGTCCATACATGATTCCTCTCCACACACACACACACACACACACACACACACACACACACACACACACACACCCCATGTTACTATTCTTTTTTCATGGAGCATTTTCTACTTCATCATTTTGCTCCAGCTATCCCAGCCTTTATGCTGTTTCTCTACACCCTCAAAGCACTCCTGATTTGGGGTTCTCTAGCTGCTACCCGTGCCTGGACTCATTTCCACCAGAATGTGTCACTCCATCCTATACTTATGTCTTTGTCCAACATGACACTAATGGAGGGGCCTCCCCTAACCATGCTATCTTAAATAGCACTGAATCTTCTCATCATCTCTACCTACCCAGAATTATTTTTCTTCCTAATCCATTTGGCTACCAGACATATTGTATACTTATTTTCTGATTAAATTACTTCGGCTCCTTAATAGAAACTATGCTCTGTAAAAGCAGGGACAATTGTGGACTTTCTATTCTCAGCAGCAGGAATAGTGCCTATAATGCCCTAGTCTCCGCTTGGCATCCAATGAAGCACTCCATCATTATTATCCAATGTCAGTGATAGTTTTCATTCAAATTGAAAATAAAGTGAAGGGAAAGTCTGAAGTCAGGGTGTACTTTTCTGATCCATACATGTTACTCCTCATCCCAGTTATTTAAAAGGTAAATAAAACCAAATACATGAAAAGAACAGAGAACAATCTGCCATTAGGAATGGGTTTCTATTTAAATATGTGTTATACTATGTAACACCATTTGTAGTTTTGCATCTGCAATACATTTTATTTATTAAGGCTCTAAAACGAACCGTAAATAGTTAGATTTTCTTTTGACATCTTTATTGGAGTATAATTGCTTTACAATTGTGTGTTAGTTTCTGCCATATAACAAAGTGAATCAGCTATACATATACATATATCCCCATATCCCTTCCCTCTTGCGGCTCCCTCCCACCCTCCCTATCCCACCCCTCTAGTTGGTCACAAACCACTGAGCTGATCTCCCTGTGCTATGTGGCTGCTTCCCACTAGCTATCTATTTTACATTTGGTAGTGTATATATGTCCATGCCACTCTCTCACTTCATCCCAGTTTACCCTTCCCTCTTCTCGTGTCCCCAAGTCCATTCTCTATGCCTGCGTATGTATTCCTGTCCTGCCCCTAGGCTCTTCAGAATCTTTTTCTTTTTTCAGATTCCATATATATGTGTTATCATATGGTATTTGTTTTTCTCTTTCTGATTACTTCACTCTGTATAACAGACTCTAGATCCATCTACCTCACTGCAAATAACTAAATTTCATTTCCTTTTATGACTAATATTGCATTGTATATATGTGCCATATCTTCTTTATCCATTCATCTGTCGATGGACACTTAGGTTGCTTCCATGTCCTGGCTATTGTAAATAGTGCTGAAGTGAACATTGTGGCACATGACTCTTTTTAAATTATGGTTTTCTCAGGGTATATGCCCAGTAGTGGGATTGCTGGGTCATATGGTAGTTCTATTTTTAGTTTTTTAAGGAACTTCCATACTGTTCTCCATAGTGGCTGTATCAATTTACATTCCCACCAACAGTGCAAGATGGTTCCCTTTTCTCCACACCTGCTCCAGCATTTATTGTTTCTAGATTTTTTGATGATGGCCATTCTGACAGGTGTGAGGTGATACCTCATTGTACTTTTGATTTGCATTTCTCTAATGAATAGTGACGTTGAGCTACCTTTCATGTGTTTGTTGGCAAGCTGTATATCTTCTTTGGAGATATGTCTACTTATCTTAGGTCTTCTGCCCATTTTTAGATTGGGTTGTTTTTTTTTTTAATATTGACCTGCATGGCCTGCTTGTGAATTTTGAAGATTAATCCTTTGTCAGTTGCTTCATTTGCAAATTTTTTCTCCCATTTTGAGGGTTGTCTTTTCATCTCGTTTATGGTTTCCTTTGCTGTGCAAAAGCTTTTAAGGTTCATTAGGTCCCATTGGTTTATTTTTGTTTTTATTTCCATTTCTCTAGGAGGTGAGTCAAAAAGGATCTTGCTGCGATTTATGTCCTGGTGTGTTCTGCCTGTGTTTTCCTCTAAGAGTTGGATAGTGTCTGGCCTTACATTTAGGTCCTTAATCCATTTTGAGTTTATTTTTCTGTATGTTGTTAGGGAGTGTTCTAATTTCATCCATGTAGCTGTCCAGTTTTTCCAGCAGAACTTATTGAAGAGGCTGTCTTTTCTCCATTGTATATTCTTGCCTCCTTTATCAAAAATATGGTGACCATATGAGCATGGGTTTATCTCTGGGTGTTCTATCCTGTTCCATTGATCTCTATTTCTGTTTTTGTGCCAGTACCGTACTGTCTTGATTACTGTAGCTTTGTAGTATAGTCTGAAGTCAGGCACACTAATTCTTCCTGCTCTCTTTTACTTTCTCAAGATTGCTTTGGGTATTCGGGGTCTTTTGTGTTTCCATACAAATTGTGCAATTTTTTGTTCTAGTTCTGTGAAAAATGCCATTGGTAGTTTGATAGGGATTGCATTGAATCTGTGTATTCCTTTGGGTAGTATAGTCATTTTCACAATGTTGATTCTTCTTATCCAGGAACATGGTATATCTCTCCATCTGTTTGTATCATGTTCAATTTCTTTCATCAGTGTCTAATAGTTTTCTGCATACAGGTCTTTTGTCTCCTTAGGTAGGTTTATACTTAGGTATTTTATTCTTTTTGTTACAGTGGTAAATGGGAGTGTTTCCTTAATTTCTCTTTCATATTTTTCATCATTAGTGTATAGGAATGCAAAAGATTTCTGTGCATTAATTTTGTATCCTGCTACTATTCCAAATTCATTGATTAGCTCTAGTAGTTTCTGGTAGTATCTTTAGGATTCTCTATGTATAGTATCATGTCATCTGCAAACAGTGACAGCTTTACTTCTTCTTTTCTGATTTGGATTCCTTTTATTTATTTTTCTTCTCTGACTGCTGTGGCTAAAACTTCCAAAACTATGGTAAATAATAGTGGTGAGAGTGGGCAACCTTGTCTTGTTCCTGATCTTAGAGGAAATTGTTTCAGTTTTTCACCATTGAGAGCAATGTTGGCTGTGGGTTTGTCATATGTGGCCTTTATTTTGTTGAGGTTAACTCCCTCTATGCCTACTTTCTGGAGGGTTTTTATCATAAATATGTGTGGAATTTTGTCACAAGCTTTTCTGCATCTGTTGTGGTTCTCATATGATTTTTCTCCTTCAATATGTTAATATGGTGTATCACATTGATTGATTTGTGTATATTGAAGAATCCTTGCATTCCTGGGATAAACCCTACTTGATCATGGTGTATGATCCTTTTAATGTGCTGTTGGATTCTGTTTGCTAGTATTATGTTGAGGATTTTTGCATCTATGTTCATCAGTGATATTGGCCTGTAGTTTTCTTTCCTTGTGAGATCCTTGTCTGGTTTTGGTATCAGGGTGATGGTGGCCTCATGGAATGACTTTGGGAGTGTTCCTCCCTCTGCTATATTTTGGAAGACTTTGAAAAGGATAGGTGTTAGCTCTTCTCTAAATATTTGGTAGAATTCGCCTGTGAAGCCATCTGGTCCTGGGCTTTTGTTTGTAGGAAGATTTTTAACTACAGTCTCAATTTCAGTGCTTGTGATTGGTCTGTTTTTATTTTTTATTGCCTCCTGTTTCAGTCTCAGAAGGTTGTGCTTTTCTAAGAATTTGTCTGTTTCTTCCAGGTTGTCCATTGTATTGGCATATAGTTGCTTGTAATAATCTCTCAAGATCCTTTGTATTTCTGTAGTGTCAGTGTTACTTCTCCTTTTTCATTTCTAATTCTGCTCTTTTGAGTCTTCTCTCCCTTTTTCTTGATGAGTCTGGCTAATGGTTTATCAGTTATGTTTACCTTCTCAAAGAACCAACTTTTAGTTTTATTGATCTTTGCTATTGTTTTCTTCATTTCTTTTTCATTTATTTCTGATCTGATCTATATGATTTCTTTCCTTCTGCTAACTTAGGGGTTTTTTTGTTCTTCATTCTCTAATTGCTTTAGGAGTAAAGTTAGGTTGTTTATTTGAGATGTTTCTTGTTTCTTGAGGTAGGATTGTATTGCTATAAATTTCCCTCTTAGGACTGCTTTTGCTGCATCCCATAGGTTTTGGGTCATCGTGTTTTCATTGTCATTTGTTTCTAGGCATTTTTTGATTTCCTCTCTAATTTCTTCAGTGACCTCTTCTTTATTTAGTAGAATATTATTTTTCCTCCATGTGTTTGTATTTTTTATGGATATTTTCTTGTAATTGATATGTAGTCTCATAGCATTGTGGTCAAAAAGATACTTGATACAATTTCAAATTTCTTAAATTAACCAAGGCTTGATTTGTGACCCAAGATATGATCTATCCTTGGAGAATATTCCATAAGCACTTGAGAAGAAAGTGTATTCTGTTGTTTTTGGATGGAATGTCTTATAAATATCAATTAAGTCCATCTTGTTTAATGTATCATTTAAAGCTGGTGTTTGCTTATTTATTTTTAATTTGGATGATCTGTCCATTGGTGAAAGTGGGGTGTTAAAGTCCTCTGCTATGATTGTGTTGCTGTTGATTTCCCCTTTTATGTCTGTTAGCATTTGCCTTATGTATTGACGTGCTCCTGTGTTGGGTGCATAAATATTTACAATTGTTATATCTTTGTCTTGGATTAATCACTTGGTCATTATGTAGTGTCCTTCTTTGTCTCATATAATAGTCTTTATTTTAAAGTCTCTTTTGTCTGATATGAGAATTGCTACTCCAGCTTTCTTTTGATTTCCATTTGCATGGAATATCTTTTTCCATCCCCTCGCTTTCAGTTTGTATGTGTCCCTAGGCCTGATCTGGGTCTTTTACAGACAGCATATATATGGGTCTTGTTTTTGTATCCATTTAGCCAGTCTATGTCTTTTGGTTGGAGCATTTAATCCATTTATATTTAAGGTAGTTATCGATATGTATGTTCCTGTTACCATTTTCCTAATTGTTATATGTTTGTTATTGTAGGTGTTTTCCTTCTGTTGTGTGTCCTGCCTAGAGAATGTCCTTTAGCATTTGTTGTAAAGCTGGTTTGGTGGTGCTGAAGTCTCATACCTTTTGCTTGTCTGTAAAGGTTTTAATTTCTCCATTGAATCTAAATGAGATCCTTGCTGGGTAGAGTAATCTTGGTTCTAGTTTCTTCCTTTTCATGACTTTCAATATATCCTGCCACTCCCTTCTGGCTTGCAGAGTTTCTGCTGAAATATCAGCTGTTATCCTTATGGGGATTCCTTTGTATGTTATTTGTTGTTTATCCGTTGATGCTTTCAATATTTTTTTCTTTGTATTTAATTTTTGATAGTTTGAATAATATGTGTCTTGGCATGTTTCTCCTTGGATTCATCCTGTATGGGACTCTCTGCACTTCCTGTACTTGATTGACTATTTCCTTTCCCATATTAGGGAAGTTTTCAACTATGATCTCTTCAAATGTTTTCTCAGTCCTTTTCTTTTTCTCTTCTTCTTCTGGGGCCCCTATAATTCGAATGTTGGTGAATGTAATGTTGTCCCAGAGGTCTCTGAGGCTGTCCTCAATTCTTTTCATTCTTCTTTATTCTGCTCTGTGGTAGCTATTTCCACTATTTTATCTTCCAGGTCTCTTATCTGTTCTTCTGCCTCAGTTATTCTGCTATTGATTCCTTCTAGAGATTTCTAATTTCATTTATTGTGTTGTTCATCATTTTTTGTTTGCTCTTTAGTTCTTCTAGGTCCTTGTTAAACATTTCTTATATTTTCTCCATTCTATTTCCAAGATTTTGTATCATCTTTACTATCATTACTCTGAAATCTTTTCCAATTTCCTCTTCATTTGTTTAGTCTGGTGGGTTTTTACCTTGTTCCTTCATCTGCTGTGTTTCTCTGTCTTTTCGTTTTGCTTAACTTACTGTGTTTGTGGTCTCCTTTTCACAGGCTGCATGCTCGTAGTTTCCGTTGTTTTTGGTGTCTGACCCTAGTGGGTAAGTTTGGTTCAGTGGGTTGTGTAGGCTTCCTGGTGAAGGGACGGGTGCTTTTTTTCTAGTGGATGAGGCTGGATCTTGTCTTTCTGGTGGGCAAAACCACATCTGGTGCTGTGTTTTGGGGTGCCTGTGACCTTATTATGATTTTAGGTAGACTCTTTGCTAATGGGTGGGGTTGTATTCCTGTCTTTCTACTTGTTTACATACGGTGTCCAGCACTGTAGCTTGCTGGTCATTGAGTGGAGCGGGGGTCTTAGATTTGAGATGGAGATCTCTGGGAGAGCTTTCACCGTTTGATATTACGTGGAGCTGGGAGGTCTCTCGTGGACCAATGTCGTGAATTTGGCTCTCCCACCTCAGAGGCACAGGCCTGACACCTGCCTGGAGTATGAAGACCCTGTCAACCACATGGCTCAGAAGAAAAGGGAGAAAAAAGAAAGAGAAAATAAAATAAAATAAAATAGTTATTAAAATTAAAAAATTATTAAAAATTAAAAAGTAATTAAAAATAAAAGAAAGAAAGAAGAGGGCAACCAAACCAAAAAACAAATCCACCAATGATAACAAGCACTAAAAGCTATACAAAACAAAACCCAAAAAACAGACAGACAGAACGCTAGGACAAATAGTAAAACAAAGCTATACAGACAAAAATCACAGAAAGAAGCACACACTCACAAAAAGAGAAAAAGGAAAAATAATATATATATATAAAAAAAAGGAAGAAAGCAACCAAATCAATAAACAAACCTACCAATAATAATAAACTGTAAATACTAAACTAAGATAAACATAAGACCAGAAATAAATTAGATGCAGAAAGCAAACTCCAAGTCTACAGTTGCTCCCAAAGTCCACTGCTTAACCTTTGAGATGATTCGTTTTCTATTCAGGTATTCCAGAGATGCAGGGTACATTAAGTTGATTGTGGAGATTCAATCCGCGGTTCCTGAGGCTGCTGGGAGAGATTTCCCTTTCTTTTCTTTGTTCGCACAGCTCCCGGGGTTCAGCTTTGGATTTGGCCCCGCCTCTGTGTGTAGGTCACCTGAGGGCATCTGTTCTTCGCTCAGACAGGATGGGGTTAAAGGAGCAGCTGATTCGGGGGCTCTGGCTCACTCAGGTGGTGGGGGGAGGTAAGGGTACAGAATGCGGGGCGAGCCTGCGGTGGCAGAGGCCAAGAAGACATTGCAACATCCTGAGGTGTGCCGTTTGTTCTGCTGGGGAAGTTATCCCTGGATCATGGGACCCTGGCAGTGGCGGGCTGAATAGGCTCCCAGGAGAGGAGGTGTGGATAGTGACTGGTGCTTGCACAGAGGCTTCTTGGTGGCTGCAACAGCAGCCTTAGCATTTCATGCCTGTGTCTGGTGTCCATGCTGGTAGCCGCAGCGCGTGCCCATCTCTGAAGCTCGTTTAGGTGGTGTTCTGAATCCCCTCTCCTAGAGCACCCTGAAACAATTGTCTCTTGCCCCTTAGGCAGGTCCAGACATTTTCCTGGACTCCCTCCTGGCTAGTTGTGGTGCATTAGCCCCCTTCAGGCTGCATTCACACAGCCAACCCGTCTTTCCCCAGGCATCTGACCTCGGAAGCCTGAGCCTCAGCTCCCAGACCCCACCTGCCCCGGTGGGTGAGCAAACAATGTTCTCAGGCTGCTGAGTGCTGGTCGGCACCAATCCTCTGTGTGGGAATCTCTCCGCTTTGCCCTCTGCACCCCTGTTGCTGTGCTTTCCTCTGTGGCTCTGAAGCTTCCCCCCTGCCCACTCCCCATCTCCAGCAGTGAAGGGGCTTCCTAGTGTGTGGAAACTTTTCTTCCTTCACAGCTACCTCCCAGAGGTGCATGTCCCATCCCTATTCTTTTGTCTGTATTTTTCTTTTTCTCTTTTGCCCTGCCCAGGTATGTGGGGAGTTTCTTGCCTTTTGGGAAGTCTGAGGTCCTCTGCCAGCATTCAGTAAGTGTTCTGTAGGAGTTGTTCCACATGTAGATGTATTTCTGATGTGTTTGTGGGGAGGAAGTTGATCTACACATCTTACTCCTCTGCCATCTTGAAGGTCTCTGTTTGTAAATTTTTTGATGATGGCCATTCTGAGCGGTGTGAGGTGATACCTCATTGTACTTTTGATTTGCATTTCTCTAATGATTAGTGATGTTGAGCATCCTTTCATGTGTTTGTTGGCAAGCTGTATATTTCTTTGGAGAAATGTCTATTTAGATCTTCAGCCCATTTTTGGATCGGGTTGTTTGTTTTCTGGATATTGAGCTGCATGAGCTGCTTGTAAAGTTTGGAGATTAATCCCTTGTCAGTTGCTTCATTTGCAAATATTTTCTCCCATTTTGAGGGTTGTCTTTTCATCTCGTTTATGGTTTCCTTTGCTGTGCAAAAGCTTTTAAGGTTCATTAGGTCCCATTTTTTTATTTTTGTTTTTATTTCCATTTCTCTAAGAGGTGGGTCAAAAAGGATCTTTCTGTGATTTGTGTCATAGAGTGTGCTGCCTATGTTTTCCTCTAAGAGCTTTATAGTGTCTGGCCTTACATTTAGGTCTTTAATCCATTTTGAGTTTATTTTTGTGTATGGTGTTAGGGAGTGTTCTAATTTCACTCTTTTACATGTAGCTCTCCAGTTCTCCCAGCACCACTTATTTAAGAGGCTGTCTTTTCTCCATTTTATATTCTTGCCTCCTTTATCAAAAATAAGGTGACCAGGGCTTCTCTGGTGGCACAGTTGTTGAGAGTCTGCCTGCCGATGCAGGGGACACGGGTTTGTGCCCCAGTCCTGGAAGATCCCATATGCCACAGAGCGGCTGGGTCCGTGAGCCAGGGCTGCTGAGCCTTCACATCCGGAGCCTGTGCTCCACAAGGGGAGAGGCCACAACAGTGAGAACGATGTTGGCTCTGGGTTTGTCATATATATGGCCTTTATTATGTTGAGGTAAGTTCCCTCTATGCCTAGTTTCTGGGGAGGTTTTATCATAAATGCATGTTGAATTTTGTCAAAAGCTTTTTCTGCATCTATTGAGATGATCATATGGTTTTTCTCCTTCAATTTGTTAATATGGTTTATCACATTGGTTGATTTGCATATGTTGATGCATCCTTGCATTAGAAATGAGTCGGATATAATATTAAATTTCACAAAGAATCTTTTGTCCAAGTGTTTGTCTCTGACAAATTCTATTATATCTCCCCTTTTTTCTTAAGTTGGACTTTTTTGTGGTTGAATATTTTTTAACTTAATTTTGCATTTATGTCACTTTCCCATTTAATATTTGGCTCCTATAACTACAAAATCTGGTAACCATGTAACATCCTGCTCTAGGCTGAAATAGACAAGAGAGTTCTGAGAACTACCAGCTGTAATTTTATATCTTTCTACTTTAACTTTTGATTTATGTTTAATGTGCTTCTAAATATTTCAATGGGTTCTTCTCTCTAGAGTGCTGTTTGATCAGCTAAACATTTAGATTCAGTCAAATCCTCATGACAATGGCTTACCTAGACAGGCATCCCTATTATCTCCAGTTAAATATTTAACCATTAAGGCAATCTTCATTTCTCAACATTTATTATTTATGAGTCTTTGTTTTCATGGGTTCTACCCTCATAGAACATGCTTGCATTGAAGGTAAGACTGAGTCAGAATCATCTCAATCAAAAATGCACATGGCACATGAAAAACTCTGAGTAAATATTTGATGTCAGTGTATTCAATGGGTTAATGAGGAATAGCTCTTGACTTTAATTGGTTCACTGGCCAGCAGGAGATACAAACATATGCAATAATTTCATTTAAATATTTATGTAATATTTATGGAAAAATATAAAAATCTTCTAATAGCAATGTCTGCCAGATCCCTAGCACTCATCAGAGATTATGTTTCATTTTCAAGAACAGATTGTAGTTAGTAGCCAAGAAAATACATAATATACATAATAAAATATGAAATATAGCATTTATTTTCAAGCAACTATGAATAGATAACCTCTCAAGGCTTTTTTAACTCAATAAATAACTCATTTATTAAATGACATTATCCAGCACTTAACAGGTACTGACTGATATGATATATATATGGAAAAAATCAGTGATCATTTAAGCCTGATTGTATTTCCTTTGTTACCAATAAGTTGGAATATGTATTGGGAGAAAGTGTCATAGTACACGCAAGATGCTAGATTAACATAGTAATCATGACAATAATAATAACAATAACGTGAGGCTGAGATTTTCAAGTTTCTGCAAAGATGTTGAATTGCCAGCCTGCAGTCTCCCTCAAGTAAGATCAACTCTTAAACACAGAGCATCCAGGATTCTGGGAAACAACTACAAAAACTGTTAGAAAACAGTGCTGGGAACTTGTGTGCTTTGCTGACCAGGGAGGTGGTTGATTTTAGCTGGAGCAGAAGGCAGCAAGAAGAATTCTTAGAAGTCAAATTAGAATAAAAGAAACCATCTCCCTGGGAAAGTTAATGTCTACCCCCTGATTGCATAAGTCAGAAGCATCAGCAAAATCTCTTATTCCAGATAAGTAACTCAGAAATCTTGGTCTGTTCAAGAGTTGCAGAAAATAGTTGAGTCATCGACTGACTATCCTCCAGTATTAAACCCCATGCACTTTCCCTTTCCAATCCAAAAGAATAATTTGGGAGCTTACTGCCCAAACCTGCTTCTCCTGGGGAAATGAAAGAAATGGTCTGACTTTGTGGAGTATTTGCTGGAATTTTAGCAAACAAAACTGAGTTAATGTTTATTCATCCGTCACACAGTCATGTATTAAAATAAGACATCTGAGGAGAGAAACTAATTTAAAATGAACTTACAAAAAAGGCAGCAAGAATAACAAAAAGTAAAAGGGAAAAACCTTGATTGCAAATGCCACTAGATGTAGAAATGTTAGAACAGAGGGGTTAATAATGAAATAAAGAAAATACATTACAAATGTGATACAAGAAAAGGAAACACTTTTACAAATGGACTTATTTAGATATGAAAATACAACCGTTGAATTTTTATAAAGGTAACACAAATAGTAAAACATATATCTGAAGAATAAATTATGAGTTGTGTTATGGGCTGAATTGTGCCCCACCCCCACAAATTCATACATTGAAGGCCTAACCCCTGGTACCTCAGAATATGACTGCGTTTGGAGATTGAGCCTTTAAAGAGGTGATTAAGTTAAAATGAGGCCTTTCAGTGAGACATAATCCAATCTGACTGGCGTCACTATTAGAAGAGGAAATTTAGTCACACAAAGAGATGCGAGGTGTGCACCCACAGAGGAAAGACCATGTGGGGATATTGAGAGAAAGCAGCCATCTGCAAGCCAAGGACAAACAAAACTTGGGGGCACTTTGATCTTGACTTCTAATCTCCAGAACTATGAGAAATAAATTTCTGTTGATTAAGCTCCCCTGTCTGTGGTATTTGTTATGGCAGCCCCAGCAAACTGTTACAGGTTGGAAGAACAAATGTTAGTACTTTAAAGGGCATGCACAAAAGGATCAATAAATTTAAAAAGTAAACAAATAAATATCATGTTAAGTAGAATAGGCACAGAAAGATCAATAACTGAGTAAAAAATAATCAAACTTAAAGAAAAATCATAGTGAAGTGGAAAATTTTAAAGAAACAATAGAGATTAATTTCCCAGAAATAAACAAGGACCCATAGAATTCCAAAATTGGGAAAGAAGAGAAAGTTCTGACCAAGAAGTATTTTAGTGAAATATAAGACTATCAAAGACAATGAGAAAATTCTAAAAGCTACCAAGAGAAGCTCTCATGACTTAGAAGCGAGAATATCAACATCATTATGCACATCAGTAAAAACTGAAGACAAAGCAATGCATATATGTTTTTTAAGAATTGTGTATGCTGAGGAGAAAAATAAGGTTGAGAGACTGTATCTAGCACATATTTTGGCTTCTTATATATTTTCATAATTCAAATATTTTTGCATTGGTACAATAAAGACTTCAAAAGCAGAAGTTGAATATATGAAATCTTGGTTAATATATGAGAGGTCAGTGGAAAATAAATAGATCTTTTTAACTAATGATGCTGGAGAAATTGGTTATACACTTTCAAAAAATAAGAATAGATTTTTAAAATTCACCCCTTCTCACATACACAAATTAAAGATTAAAATGCATTTGTCAACATAAAACTCTTCAATTGCCAAAGAAAAATTTCATCACTCAGTTTTAAATGTGTTCCTTTAAAAAAAAAACACCAAAAATTATAATAATACATTTGATCATGTTAACATTTTATAAAAACATGCCCTGAAAAGACAAGTCCCAGAATGAGTGAAAATAAGTGTAAATTGGCATATATCTACATTGGAATTGATTTTGTCTTGTTTATTCAAGTTGAATATATGTAAGGCTGAATCACATAAACTTTTAAATGTTGTAGGTTAATAAATGGTCAAATATTGTCAGTTTCCCAAGTTTTAAACATATGTGTTTTATGGTATAAAGTTTTCTTCCCCAGGTACTTGCCATTGAAGAATCTTTATATGTGTGTACCCACTAGAATCCATGCACAAAATTTTTAAATAGTATTCTTTTTAAATAAAAATCTAGTAATAACGCAGTATGCATCAAAAATATAATAGAAAAATGCACTGTGATGCATTCATTCAATGAAAGATATAAATCAAGAAAATAGGTGAACTACAATTTCCTATAATGAATTAATTGCAAAAACATGGTATTTAATGAAAAAAAATATATCCACTGGAGAATATAAACATATGACTCCACTGGGGACAAAACTAGACAAAATAGACAAACTTAAGCAACACATTTTTACAGGTTTGTAAATTTGTGGTAAGAATATAAAGATATGCAAGAGAATTGTTAACATGAAAGTGATTTTCTGTAGGGAACAGGGTATAGCCAGGGATATAAACTAAGAAGAATTTTCAAAGGACTTACAGTGGTTCTATTTTAAGCTGAGTGCTAGGAAAATAATGCACTCTCTTTTGTGTATGTGTATATCACATTTTTTAAAAATTTAAATAAGCATGGTTAGCAAGAATTGTTTGTTATTTCAGGAAGAAGAAACAGTGCTTTTGGAAGCCATGGATTTTATAATGAAATGAAGCAAGTCCATTGAGAAGGAATTAAATCATATAAGACCTTCTGGACAAAAATACAGAACTTACAGAAGTTAGATTTTATCCTAATCATAGAGGAGAGCAAGAAGCCAATTTAGAATTTTCTTTTATTTGTTTTTTAAATTTTTTTAGATGTCACTCTGGCTGCTGTGTGGAAAAAGATTTTTTTTTTTTTTGGCCAGAGTAAATAGTGGAGAAGGAAAGACCAATTTGGAAACTCTTACAGTAATCCATATGACAGATGTTGGCTTAGACTCATGTGGTTGTCACAGAGCTAGAGAGAGATAGACAGCTTTGAGATATATGTAGGAGTTATAACTCACAGGACTTTATGATGAATTGGATTTAGTGGTTTAATAGAGGTTAGTGTTAAATGATGTTTCTATGTCTTCAGATTGAGTGACTGGAGGAAGGATAATTTATTAATGTGGAGAGCATAATAGGAAGAATTGAATTGTGGATACGATGAGATCAGTGTTTCATTTTGGACATGTTATTTTGGGCATATTATGTCATGTATGGTTACTGGCATGTTGTGTTCTGTGAACCAACTAAATGAAAAAGTTAAGTAATCAGTTTGAAATATGTATCTGGATAGCAGAAGAGAAAGTATAGCCTATAACAGTGAACCATCAACAAGAAGTGGTGTGTGAAATACTGGGAATGAATAAGACCACCTAGAGAGATGATATAGAAGCAAGAAAGAGGCCAAAGTCTGAGAACCTAATACTTAAGTAAGAGGTAGTAGAGGAGTTCTAAAATCCTCTAAAGAGAATGAGAAGGAATGACCTAAGACATAAAAGAAAAAATAGGAAATCAAAGTATCAGAGAAACCAGGAGAAAAGTTTTTGTTTTTTTTTAAAGCAAAATCTTCTCTGACAAATGCTATAGTAAAGTTGAGGAAGTTGGTGACTAATAAGTATCTATTAAATTTAGCAAATTAAGATTATAGGATATAAGGAAATTTTCAACTTAATGATGCAGTCATTGTGGAGAGTACTAAAGAATGAAAGACAATGAGGGAGAGTTGATGGTGTGTGAAGTTAGCCCTAGAAGACCTTTGGGTACTGAAACCCAGCTGGAAATCTTGGCAACTTCTTATCCAGATGTAAAATAGAAACTTAGGTTTTCTTTTCATTCTTGAATAGTTTTTCTCCTAAATCCAAACTTTTCAGGATAACATGGAGCCAAGAATCGTTAAAATTGATAAAAGTTTCCTCTGGTTTATTTAGGTAGCTTATTTCCTTAAATAAAAGAATCCCTCAAATATCCTCTTCCTCCTCATGTTCCTCTCCAAGATGGCAAGTGAAAATAAGGTTTCAGGAATTCTCTGGTGGTCCAGTGGTTAGGACCCTGTGCTTTCACTGCTGAGGATGTGGGTTCAGTCACTGGTGGGGAACTAAGATCCCACAAGCCACATGACGTGGCCAAAAATTTCTTTTTAATAAAAAAAAAGAAAGAAAATAAGGGCTTGTGTGACAGTGGGGTAATGGAGGTGGTTGCACGTTCTTCTGGTTGTGGAAAAAGGAACCCTGGATCACATGTGAGCATCATTTTTCTATCCTCTGGGTCCATCTTGATGACGTCACATGACAGCCTAAATTCTCGACACTGTTAGCATTTCTATCTGAAGTCTGCAGCTGGGAACTCACAATTGAACTCTGATCAATGAAATATGAGACAAGGGTATCAGCTATGGATGACAGAATTGGGCCAAACGTAGTAAAATTTGTGGATGCTGGATAATTAATAAAATAATTATGGAAATCAGAGGTTAATTAATTTTCTGCCAACGCTTGATTCATGGTTTGAAAAGCCATACAAAACTCAAGGTTTATCCATACAAGCCCATCGTTTGGTCAGTTTCTCTGTCAATAGGGACAGATGCCACTACATTTTCTCATGTGATGATAATGATTACTGAGTCTCATTGCACACAAATGTAATATGCTTATCTTTTACATATTAATTCATTCATCCTTCTATGCATTTACTAAAAGATTTTGGATTTCTAATATTGCTGAGCCCCATACTAACAGTTTATGTTTGAGAAATGAATGACAGTATCCCTCTTCTAAAAAAACTAGCTGTAAGAACAAAACCCAAAGATCCTACATAAAAATTGAATTGAATGGCAATTAAGAGAACGATTTTGTTTTTATTTTACACTTTGCTAATAGAATAAACAAAAATTGCTCTGGAAATAACTAATACTATATGTCACTACCTGACACTCTCTGATACTACCTGATAATTTAATGGCTTAGGAATTTGAAGCATTATGGATTGATGTGTATTTAATCAATCTGTTCATTTACCCTCCACCTGGAAAGTAAATAGTACTTGGTCAGTCACAGGAAGTCACTGCTAAACCAACTGATAGACAAAGATCCACATAGACACACACATACTGCTTCCCAAAGCTTGGCATCTGTTAAAAACTCATTTGGAATAAGTAATTTCACCTTGGAGGGGCTCATAATCTCCAGTTCTAAGAAGCAGTTTCTGCCTATTTAGGCAAATATATGGAGGAAAAAAGTACTACAGGAGGATGAAGCACTACTTCTAATGTTTTAGCATATCTAATCCTACCTTATTAAACAAGATCCGTCAATCCTTTATTTGATTCCTACTGCTGCCGTAACTAAGTACCACGAGCTGAATGGCTCAAAGCAGCAGAAAGTTATTGTTCCACAGTTCTGGAGGCAAAAAGTACAAAATCAAGGTATCAGCAGGCATGCTTCCTCTAAACTCTGTAGCGGAGAATGCTTCTTTGCTACTTCCTAGTTGATGGTGGTTCCCAGGCAATCTTTGGCACTCCTTGACTTGTTAGCTATAGAACTTCAACCTGAGCATCTATTGTCACATGACATTTCCCCTGTCTTCCCATGTGTTTTCCTCTTTCTATAAGGACACCAGTCATATTGGGTAAGGGCCCACCCTAATGACCACACTTTAACTTGATTACTTCTGTGAAGACCCTATTTTCAAATAAGGTAACATTTCGAGGTGTTAGGGGTTAGAATGTCAACATATCTTTTTGAGTAACGCAATTCAGCCCATAACAATGCTTCTCTCCATTGACGTGAAAGAAACTAAGGGGAGTGATTGAGAGGCTAAAGATGAGAATAGATCTGTTATCTCTTCCTGATGGACAGACTTGTAGCTGGAGAGAAAAGTCCTTTACTCACTGGTAATTTCTCTTCCTCTCATTATTCATTGAAGACTGAAAGGCATGAAACATATATAGCAAGAGGCATATATGTGTATAAAGGTAAACATATATATTATAGGTATATATATAAGATATATATTATTATATATTACATATAATATAATGTATAATATACAGGTATACCTCAAAGATAATGTGAGTTCAGTTCCAGACCATTGCAATGATTTAAGTAAAGCAATCCCACCAATTTTTTGATTTCCCAGTGCATATAAAAATTATGTTTACACTATACTGTAGTCTATTAAGTGTGCAGTGGCATTATGTCTAAAAAAAACAAAGTACACACTTTAATTAAAATTTACTTTATCGCTAAAAGAACGCTAAGCATCTCTGTGCTTTCAGAGTCATAGTAGTAACATCAAAAAACACTGATCACAGGTCACCATAGCAAATATAATAAAAGTGAAAAAGTTTGAAATATTGTGAGAATTACTGAAATGTGATACATAGGCATGAAATGAGCAAATGCTGTTGGAAAAATGGCACCAATAGACTTGCTTGATTCAGAGTTGCCACAAACCTTCAATTTGTGAAAACACAATATCTATGAAGCACAATAAAGTAAGGCATAACAAAACAACGTATGCCTATATAATGAATAATATAATATACTTTAAATTATTATGTAGAAGTTATATAATAGGTTTATAAAAATGATATACATATGTATTTATAATATATAAAAGTTATATGAGGTATATTTAAAAGTTATATAGGAGGTACATATAATGCAATATGTATATATCATATATATGTGTATATGTACTATATGAAAGGAGGCAGTGTTTGAGTCAAACAATGTTTCTAGGTATAGAGACTTTTCAAATCTGGAAGTCACTTTTCTATTTTTCCACTTGGAAATTGTCTCTGTCTTACCACATCATTAACCATGGAACCAACACTTCAATTGAAAGAGAATCATTTTTAAAATAAAACATATGGTATCTTTACCTCCGTAGGTCTGGGGAAAATGGCCATGGTCAGTACCTTGGGGACTTAGCTACAAAACCTTATTACTTTTTCTCTCTGATCAAAGGAGGGAGCCATCAATTCTTCTAAAATTGTTTCTGTCAGTAGCTGGCTTTAAGGATGTTTATTACTTAATCTAGAGTTTGTAGTTTGTAGTTATCGAATAGGATTACTTGCAGAGATACAGTAGCTAGGAAATCATTAGAATATATAACTAAGTTAACTGGCCTTATAAATTACTTTTCTAAATACTTGAATTCTTTAATTTAGAGAAGAAGTTGACCTTTAGCTGCAGGGCGTCATGTCAGCTTCCATGACATTTTCTCCACCTGTATTTGAAAATAACCAGCAAAATGTGAAACTTTTTTTAAAGATTTCAGTGAGTAAGTTTAAAACATCTTGTGATAAAAGTTTTTGCAAGTCGTGTACTATATTAACTTATTGTAATAAAATGTGAAATATATTTCAGAGATGGTACCATTAAAATTATAGTTATATTTATCTTTGAATGCAATGCAAATGAGAGAAAGTAGTCCCGTTTTTTTTTAGTTGAAAACATATGTGAAACCTCTAAAATTCCTAGCTTGATTTTCTTGGACCAGAGAAGCTCCTTATACTCTGACACAAGGGAGGACATAATAAAAAGATCCTTTCTTGGAAGGCTTACTATATACAGGACTATTCTTGCTATAGATATGCTACAAGATACTAAGTTTGCTGGTTTCTGGAAAACTGAAAACATGAAACACTTTGTATGATACCATTTTATTTGCTTCTTTAATCATGTAAAACATACAGTATTTATAGCTAGAAATTCTATTTGTGCTTATCAAGCCAACTCTCCAATTTTACAGATGAGTCAACTGAAAAAGATGTTTACTTTTTTTTTCTCTAAGTGGATTGTAAAATGCATAAACCGAAGGATGCATTTTAGATGTTTGATAGAATGATTGTTGAACTAGAAATTAAGTATAATAAAAAATACATTATACAGTAAACTATGAGAGTTTTACTTTTTCATTACACTGTGAGATCCCCAAAGGACATTCTTATTCACTTCTAATTTCTAGACTCACTGCAGTATCATTTCTGAGATTTCTTCCATTGTTTATGAAGTGATGGATTAAACTATCAGAAGACCTTCCAGACCTTCTATAAGCACAAGTTCATACATAAATTAGGTAAAATCATTTTGCAATCGTTTCAGATTTGAAGTGTGACAATAGTAGTAAGAGTGTCCGCATTTACCCCATACGTGCTTTTCCCTATTATTAACATCTTACGTTAACATGGTACACTTGTCACAATTAATGAACAACTACAGATATTGTATTATTAACTGAAGTCTGTGCTTTATTCAGGTTTCCCACCTAATGTTTCTTTTTCTTCCAGTATCCTATCCAGGATACCATATTACATTTAGTCTTTATTAGGCTCCTCTTAGCTGTCACAGTTTCTCAGGCTTTCCTTGTTTTTTATAATGTTGATACTTTTGAGGAGTACTGTATTAGTCTGCTAAGGCCATCATAACAAAATACCATATATTAGATGGCTTAAATAACAGAAAGTTATTTTCTCACAGTTTCAGAAGCTGAAAGTCTGAGGTCAGGGTGCCAGCATGTTCAGATCCTGATGAGGGCTTGTAGACAGCTGCTTTCTCATTGTGTCCTCACATGCTGGGGGAGAGAATATCTTCCTCTTCTTCTAAGGCCACAATCCTATGAGACCAGGGCCCCACCCTTATGACCTCATTTACCTTAGTTACCTCTCAAAAACCCTATCTCCAGAAAAAAATCACATTTGAGGTTAGGGCTTCAAAATATGAATTTTGGCAGGACACAATTCAGTCTATAGCAAGTAATGATAAGTTATTCTGTATTATGTCTCTCAATTGGGATTTATTTGGTGTTTCCCTCATTATTAGATTGGGGTATGTGTTTTGGAACAAAGAACACAAGGTGAAGGGCTGCTTTTGTTACATTGGCCAGTGGTACCTGCTATGGACATGACTTACCAATGTTGATAGTACCTTGTCACCTGGCTGAGGTAGTGTTTGTCAAGTTTCTTCACTGTAAACTTACTCATTTTTTACCATCTCTACACTCCCCTCTTTGAAAGGAAATCATTATGAGTAGCCCACACTTAAGGTGTGGGGAGTGATGTTCCATCTCCTTAAGGGTAAAGTATCCACAAAAATTATTTGTAATTCTTCTGTGTGGAAGGTTAGTCAGTTCTTCTCTATTTATTTGTTCAATCATTTACTTATCTCAGTATGGATTCATAGATATTTATTTTATAACTTGGGTTATAATTCAATACCACTTTATCATAAATTGTTGCTCAAATTATTACAGTTTTAGCTCCGGTGTCTCTTGACAGATCCCTGTAGTGTATGTGTGTGTGTGTGTGTGTGTGTGTGTGCACTTGAGCATTTTCTTATTTTCTGGCCCTACAGGATGCTCTAGGCTCATTCTGTATTTTCATTGCCCTAGTACTAGAATCCACCATTTCCCCAAGGAGACCTGATTCCTTTTATTAAAGAATGATATTAAACATCAACATCTGGATATGAGTTGAGTCTCTTAAATTTTAACGTGAACTTTACAAATTAGATATGTTAGCTCAGTTGATCATATTGTGTGTTGAAAGAATTTTTAAAACTCATTTGGTTTAAATAACTACTTTGTCAAATTTTAACATTTTATTAAAAATTATTTCCTTCTCAGTTTACTTCAAACTGATATTTGCTCTAGATATGAAAAAAGCTATCAGAATAGAATATGCATATCTTTGAAAACACTTAGTTTGAAAGCCTACCATTTGATATAAAGCTTATCAGAAGCTTTCAGTTTCAGTTTCAAAATACAAAGACTTGGAAGCTGTCACTCCTATTCTTACAATAAGAAAAAGCTGGACGGCAGGGAGAGGACTGGCGGCGTGAACACAGCCTGCAGGAGTTAGTGCACCACAGCTAGCCGGGAAGGAGTCCAGGAAAAAGTCTGGACCTGCTGAAGAGGCAAGAGACTTTTTCTTCCCTCTTTGTTTCCTGGTGCGCTAGGAGAGGGGATTAAGAGCACTGCTTAAAGGAGCTCCAGAGACGGGCGTGAGCCGAGGCTAAAAGGGCGGACTCCAGACACGAGCATGGGACGCTAAGCCTGCTGCTGCAGCCACCAAAAAGCCTGTGTGCAAGCCCAGGTCACTATCCACACCTCCCCTTCAGGGAGCCTGTGCAGCCCGCCACTGCCAGGGTCCCGGGATCCAGGAAAACTTCCCCGGGAGAACGCATGGGGCGCCTCAGGCTGGTGCAACGTCATGGAATACCTGAATAGACAACGAATCATCCCAAATTGAGGAAGTAGACTTTGACAGCAAGATTTATTATTTTTTCCCCTTTTCCCCTTTTTGTGAGAGTGTATGTGTATGCTTCTGTGTGAGATTTTCTCTGTATAGCTTTGCTTTCACCATTTGTCCTAGGGTTCTACCCGTCCTTTTTTCTTCTTTTTTTTTTAAAAATTTTTTCTTAATAATTATTTTTTTATTTTAATAACTTTATTTTACCTTACTTTGTTTTATTTTATCCTCTTTCTTTCTTTCTTCCTTACTTTCATTCTTTCTTTCTTTCTACATTTTCTCCCTTTTATTCTGAGTTGTGTGGATGAAAGGCTCTTGGTGCTACAGCCAGGAGTCAGTGCAGTGCCTCTGAGGTGGAAGAGCCAACTTCAGGACACTGGTCCACAAGAGACCTCCCAGCTCCATGTAATATCAAACAGCAAAAATCTCCCAGAGATCTCCATCTCAACACCAACACCCAGCTTCACTCAATGACCAGCAAGCTACACTGCTGGACACCCTATGCCAAACAACTAGCAAGACAGGAACACAACACCATCCATTAGCAGAGAGGCTGCCTAAAATCATAATAAGTCCACAGACACCCCTAAACACACCACCAGACGTGGACCTGCCGACCAGAAGACAAGATCCAGCCTCATCCACCAGAACACAGGCACTAGTCCCCTCCACCAGGAAACCTACACAGCCCACTGAACCAACTTTAGCCACTGGGGACAGACACCAAAAACAACAGGAACCATGAACCTGCAGCCTGTGAAAAGGAGACCCCAAACACAGTAAGATAAGCAAAATGAGAAGACAGAAAAACACACAGCAGATGAAGGAGGAAGATAAAAACCCACCAGACCTAACAAATGAAGAGGAAATAGGCAGTCTACCTGAAAAGGAATTCAGAATAATGATAGTAAAGATGATCCAAAATCTTGTAAATAGAATAGAGAAAATGCAAGAAACATTTAACAAGGACCTAGAAGAACTAAAGATGAAACAATGATGAACAACATAGTAAATTAAATTAAAAATACTCTAGAAGGGATCAATAGCAGAATAACTAAGGCAGAAGAACGGATAAGTGACCTGGAAGATAAAATAGTGGAAATAACTACTGCAGAGCAGAATAAAGAAAAAAGAATGAAAAGAATAGAGGACAGTCTCAGAGACCTCTGGGACAACATTAAACATACCAACATTCGAATTATAGGGGGTCGAGAAGAAGAAGAGAAAAAGAAAGGGACTGAGAAAATATTTGAAGAGATTATAGTTGAAAACTTCCCTAATATGGGAAAGCAAATAGTTAATCAAGTCCAGGAAGCACAGAGAGTCCCATACAGGATAAATCCAAGGAGAAACACGCCAAGACATATATTAATCAAACTGTCAGAAATTAAATACAAAGAAAACATATTAAAAGCAGCAAGGGAAAAATAACACACAAGGGATCCCAATAAGGTTAACAGCTGATCTTTCAGCAGAAACTCTACAAGCCAAAAGAGACTGGCAGGACATATTTAAAGTGATGAAGGAGAAGAACCTACAACCAAGATTACTCTACCCAGCAAGGATCTCATTCAAATTTGATGAAGAAATTAAAACCTTTACAAGAAGCAAAAGCTGAGAGAGTTAAGCACCACCAAACCAGCTTTACAACAAATGCTAACGGATCTTCTCTAGGAAAGAAAAAAAGAGAAGGAAAAGACCTATAATAACAAACCCAAAACAATTAAGAAAATAGGAATAGGAACATACATATTGATAATTACCTTAAATGTATATGGATTAAATGCTCCCACCAAAAGACAGAGACTGGCTGAATGGATACAAAAACAAGACCGACTTCAGACCTAGAGACACATACAGAGTGAAAGTAAGGGGATGGAAAAAGATATTCCATGCAAATGGAAACCAAAAGAAAGCTGGAGTATCAATTCTCATATCAGACAAAATAGACTTTAAAATAAAAACTATTAGAAGAGACAAAGAAGGACACTACATAATGATCAAGGGATCGATCCAAGAAGAAGATATAACAATTGTAAATATTTATGCAACCAACACAGGAGCACCTCAATACATAAGGCAAATACTAACAGCCATAAAAGGGGAAATCGACAGTAACACATTCATAGTAAGGGACTTTAACACCCCACTGTCACCAATGGACAGATCATCCAAAATGAAAATAAATAAGGAAACACAAGCTTTAAATGATACATTAAAGAAGATGGACTTAATTGATATTTATAGGACATTCCATTCAAAAACAACAGAATACACATTTTTCTCAAGTGCTCATGGAACATTCTCCAGGATAGATCATATCTTGGGTCACAAATCAAGCCTTGGTAAATTTAAGAAAATTGAAATTGTATCAAGTATCTTTTCCGACCACAATGCTATGAGACTAGATATCAATTACAGGAAAAGATCTGTAAAAAATACAAACACATGGAGGTTAGACAATACACTACTTAATAACAAAGTGATCACTGAAGAAATCAAAGAGGAAATCAAAAAATACCTAGAAACAAATGACAATGGAGACACAACGACCCAAAACCTATGGGATGCAGCAAAAGCAGTTCTAAGAGGGAAGTTTATAGCAATACAACCCTGCCTTAAGAAACAGGAAACATCTCGAATAAAGAACCTAATCTTGCACCTAAAGCAATTAAAGAAAGAACAAAAAAATCCCAAAGTTAGCAGAAGGAAAGAAATCATAAAGATCAGATCAGAAATAAATGAAAAAAAATGAAGGAAATGATAGCAAAGATCAATAAAACTAAAAGCTGGTTCTTTGAGAAGATAAACAAAATTGATAAACCAGTAGCCAGACTCATCAAGAGAAAAAGGGAGAAGACTCAAATCAATAGAATTAGAAATGAAAAAAAAGAAGTAACAACTGACACTGCAGAAATACAAAAGATCATTAGAGATTACTACAAGCAACTCTATGCCAATAAAATGGACAACCTGGAAGAAATCGACAAATTCTTAGAAATGCACAACTGCCAAGACTGAATCAGGAAGAAATAGAAAGTATGAACAGACCAATCACAAGCACTGAAATTGAAACTGTGATTAAAAATCTTCCAACAAACAAAAGCCCAGGACCAGATGGCTACACAGGAGAATTCTATCAAACATTTACAGAAGAACTAACACCTATCCTTCTCAAAATCTTCCAAAATATAAGAGAGGGAGGAACACTCCCAAACTCATTCTATGAGGCCACCATCACCATGATATCAAAACCAGACAACATTGTCGCAAAGAAAGAAAACTACAGGCCAGTATCACTGATGAACATAGATGCAAAAATCCTCAACAAAATACTAGCAAACAGAATCCAACAGCACATTAAAAGGATCATACACCATGATCAAGTGGGGTTTATTCCAGGAATGCAGGGATTCTTCAATATACGCAAATCAATCAATGTGATACACCGTATTAACAAATAAAGGAGAAAAAACATATTTTCATCTCAATAGATGCAGAGAAAGCTTTTGACAAAATTCAACACCCATTTATGATAAAAACCATGCAGAAAGTAGGCACAAAGGGAACTTTCCTCAACATAATAAAGGCCATATATGACAAACCCACAGCCAACATCATCCTCAATGGTGAAAAACTGAAAACATTTCCACTAAGATCAGGAACAAGACAAAGTTGACCACTCTCACCACTCTTATTCAACATAGTTTTGGAAGTTTTAGCCACAGCAATCAGAGAAGAAAAGGAAATAAAAGGAATCCAAATCAGAAAAGAAGAGGTAAAGCTGTCACTGCTTGAAGATGACATGATACTATACATAGAGAATCCTAAAGATGCTACCAGAAAACTACTAGAGCTAATGAATGAATTTGGTATAGTAGCAGGATACAAAATTAATGCACAGAAATCTCTGGCATTCCTATACACTAATGATGAAAAATTGGGAAGTGAAATCAGGAAAACACTCCCATTTACCACTGCAACAGAAAGAATAAAATATCTAGGAATAAACCTACCTAAGGAGACAAAAGACCTGTATGCAGAAAATTATAAGACACTGATGAAAGAAATTAAAGATAATATGAATAGATGGAGAGATATACCATGTTCTTGGATTGGAAGAATCAACATTGTGAAAATGACTCTACTACCCAAAGCAATCTACAGATTCAACGTAATCCCTATCAAACTACCACTGGCATTTTTCACAGAACTAGAACAAAAAATTTCACAATTTGTATGGAAACACAAAAGACCCCGAATAGCCAAAGCAATCTTGAGAACAAGAAACGGAGCTGGAGGAATCAGGCTCCGTGACTTCAGACTATACTACAAAGCTACAGTAATCAAGACAGTATGGTACTGGCACAAAAACAGAAATATAGATCAATGGAAGAGGATACAAAGCCCAGAGATAAACCCACGTACATATGGTCACCTTATGTTTGATAAAGGAGGCAGGAATGTACAGTGGAGAAAGGACAGCCTCTTCAATAAGTGGTGCTGGGAAAATTGGATAGGTACATGTAAAAGTACTAGATTAGATCACTCCCTAAGACCATACACAAAAATAAGCTCAAAATGGATTAAAAACCTAAATGTAAGGCCAGAAACTATCAACCTCTTAGAGGAAAGCATAGGCAGATCACTCTATGACATAAATCACAGCAAGATCCTTTTTGACCCACCTCCTTCAGAAATGGAAATAAAAACAAAAATAAACAAATGGGACCTAATGGAACTTCAAAGCTTTTGCACAGCAAATGAAACCATAAACAAGATGAAAAGACAACCCTCAGAATGGGAGAAAATATTTGCAAATGAAGCAGCTGACAATGGATTAATCTCCAAAATTTACAAGCAGCTCATGCAGCTCAATAACAAAAAAACAAACAACCCAATCCAAAAATGGGCAGAAGACCTAAATAGACATTTCTCCAAAGAAGATATACAGACTGCCAACAAACACATGAAAGAATGCTCGACATCATTAATCATTAAAGAAATGCAAATCAAAACTACAATGAGATATTATCTCACACCAGTCATAATGGCCATCATCAAAAAATCTAGAAACAATAAATGCTGGAGAGGGTGTGGAGAAAAGGGAACACTCTTGCACTGCTGGTGGGAATGTGAATTGGTATAGCCACTATGGAGAACAGTATGGAGGTTCCTTAAAAAAGTACAAATAGAGCTACCATATGACCCAGCAATCCCACTCCTGGGCATATACCCTGAGAAAACCATAATTCAAAAAGAATCATGTACCAAAATGTTCATTGCAGCTCTATTTACAATAGCCAGGAGATGGAAACAACCTAAGTATCCATCATTGGATGAATGGATAAAGAAGATGTGGCACATATATACAGTGTAATCTCCTCAGCCATAAAAAGAAACGAAATTGAGCTATTTGTAATGAGGTGGATGGACCTAGAGTGTGTCATACAGAGTGAAGTAAGTCAGAAAGAGAAAGACAAATATCATATGCTAACACATATATATGGAATTTAAGAAAAAAAATATATCATGAAGAACCTAGGGGTAAGACAGGAATAAAGACACAGACCTACTAGAAAATGTAGTTGAGGATATGGGGAGGGGGAAGGGTAAGCTGTGACAAAGTGAGAGAGTGGCATGGACAATACACTACCAAAAGTAAAATAGATAGCTAGTGGGAAGCAGCCACATAGCACAGGGAGATCAGCTCGGTGCTTTGTGACCGCCTGGAGGGGTGGGATAGGGAGGGTGGGAGGGAGGGAGATGCAAGAGGGAAGAGATATGGGAACATATGTATATGTATAACTGATTCACTTTGTTATAAAGCAGAAACTAACACACCATTGTAAAGCAATTATACTCCAATAAAGATGTAAAAATAAATAAATTAAAATTAAAAACGAAAAAGAAAAAGCTGGACAAAGTTAAACTTAACAACTATTTTTGGACCCAACAGAAAACTGAGGTTATAGGTCAAACTGCCACCCCAAAATCTGGAGACAGGTGCATCCAAGGAGTCACACCAAGATCTGCTTACCTGGAGCATCAGCCACTGGAACCATAAACTTGTAGCACTACTTAAAAGAGTGATTTGGGCAATTAACTGATAATTTTGATAAATTACTTGAGGATGAGTGTAGACTTATAACACTGGGAAACCCATGAGAGACTCAGGCTTTTCCTCCAGGAATCCCACCAGGTTCTCTCAGTGAGGAAGCAAAGGTCCCAGAACCACCTACTCCCTCACATCTTACAGGGGGAGGAAAAGAGTGATCATTTTGAAACATATCTAGAGCATTTTCTATGACAAAATACCTACAGTTTAAAGGAGAAGAAACTGCCAGAGCCTTATCCCAACTTGGAGGAGGATGTTTCCCCCACACCAACATCCTCCAGCCTTCCTGTCTCACCCAACAGGGAAAAAAGGTCAAGAGGAGTCAGAATTTCAAAAAAATACTTTAGGAACACTGGCGAAACACTTGTGAAGGTCACAGGCCCAATTTCCTTCCCCAAATCCCTTCATGTTACTGTAAGCTACTCATCTTCTTAATAATACTACTCATTCAGTAAGGAGTGTTAATCTCCCTCAGTCATCATTCCCATCTTTAAACATGTTATCAGTCCTGCCTCTAATTTCATGTCTTTTCAAGCTTCCCAATGCATGGTCACAGCTTGGATCAGAAACAGATCCACATCCAAAGTCATAGATAGGAATGATATATTATTTAACAACAAACACTCATTTTTATTTCTTGCTTTCACAAGAATTCAGCAACTCAACAATTATTCCAATGGAGACAGGCAGCTTCCTTCATTTTCTGTGACTTTTTAACAACATTATTTTGAAATACAATGCATTTAAAGAAAGTTGTTTATAAGAACAAAATGCAGAATAACAAATTTGTACAAAATAAATCACCCCCAGGCCAAGAAGTATAGGATATCTAATATCCCCAAATACCCTGCATATCTCTTCCTATTCACGAAGAATTCTCTCTCTCTCCCTCTCCCATTCTCTCTCTTTCTTTAAGTATATATACTTTCCCTAAACTATATATATATGTGTAATACATACACTTTCTCTATATATCAGTATTGTATCCACTTTTGCTATTACTATTTACTCCTCTACTTTCTCTCTGTTGAATGTCTTTTTCTCTTTACATTCCCTGTGATGTGTAATTTTACATGTCAACTTGACTGGGCCACCAGTTGCCCAGATATTTGGTCAAACATTATTCTGGTTGTGTCTGTATCTGTGAGGATGTTTCTGGATGAGATTAACATTTGAATTAGTAGACTGAGTAAAGCAGATTGCCCTCCCTAATGTGGATGGCCCTCATCCAATCAACTGAAGCCCTGAGTAGAACAAAAAGGCTGATCCTTCCCCAAGTATGAGGGAACTCCTTCTGCCCTGTTGGCTTGAGCTGGGCCATTGGTCTTTTTCTTCCTTCGCAGTTGAACTAAAGCATCTGCACTTGTTGGGTCATGTGTGAGCCTCCTGGCTTTAGGACTGGAACTTAAACCATTAGCTCTTCTGAGTCTCCAGCTTGCCAACTGCAGATCTTGGGACTGCTCATCCCCCATAATCAGGAATAAGAACCAATTCCCTGTAATAAAGCTATCGTTGATGCTGTATAATCATCTTATACCAGATGCCAAATCAAAATGGCAAGCACAGCTATGTAAACATAGGTTTGTAACTGGTTTGTTTTGCATCCACTAACATTTCATTGGCCAAAGCAATCACTTGGCTAAATCCAAAGTCTAGGTCATGCCAACGGAGTGTGGATGTTAAGTATTAATACAGTGAAGTGAAAAATTGGAAAAACAATTCAATCAACATGTGTATGTGTACATATAAACAGGAAAACTCCATACTAGAAAGTTAGCCAGTTATGTCAGAAGTGTGCAAATTGGAGGAGAATATAGGGATACCATTCTCTCATTAATAAATTTCATCTTTACATCCTCTCCTTTCCAATTGGAAATACTCTTTTCAAAGATAATTATCTCAGTGTTTTAATATTCAAAGAATTCCTTTCAATTAGTATCTTCTTTGATCTATCTGCAGAATTTCACATAATTTCAAACATTCTTCCTTGAAACTCTCAGAAAATATTTTTCCTCCTGATTTTTTCACTTACCTGCCTCATCTCTCCCTAAATGGTTTCACTTTTTCCTGATATTTAAATAAATGTAGAGTACCTTAAGTTGCAACCCTAGTGCAATAATTTTCATCTATACATTTTCCTTGAATTATTTCATTTACTATTGAATGTAATTATTACAAATAGCCAACTATTACAGTACAGTTCAGACCTCACTTATCAGATCTAGATATGTATTTAACCAATTATGTAGTCCAAAGATGGATATAATCATCCCTGCCTCTTCACTTTTACTACTTGTGGTTCTTTCTTTTGCTCATATAAGCACCAAACATACTAGTCTTCTTTAAGTTGTTTCAAAACACCAAGACGTGTCCAACTACAGTCTTTGTGTATGTGTTGTTTTCACTACCAAGGGTGTCTTTACCTACAATCTTGACATATTTATCTTGTTCTTATTCTTCCAGCCTACACTAAAATTTCAACCCATTAATAAAACTTCTTTCACCACCAAATCAAAAGAGATAGTCCTCAACCCTCCACTACTAGTTTTACCTTGTCTAATATTCTGTTTCTTTGGTTTCTTAGCACTCTTCCCACAATGAAATTATACATCCATTTGTTCCTTTATTTATTTATACCCTTTCTCTTCCAGTAGCTGAAAGTTCCATGAAAAAGTTGTCCTCATAGACATAACTGATTGTTGCACAAATCAATGCATGATAATTAGGGAATTACCTAAAATCTTAAAAACTATCATTATTTGCTGAATGCATTCATCAGTATTGTTATTTTACCTTCAGTAATTTTTACGGTTATGTAAAATATCAGAAGTTAAAAAATATAATCATTTTAAAATTGAAATCATACTAATAGTGGATTTCCAAATGTTAAAGGAAGCACTATCAGTGCAATTCATTTGTTTTGTGATTGAAATAAGCACAGTTATCGAACTTACCCATGTATTATAAATATAGTCTCCTAATTCAACAAGAAACAGAGATTTTAGTTGCCTTGCATACTGTTTGTATAGTATAGATATCTTTGATCTAAGGCATTAATAAAAAAATAAAGGATCTTTATAATGCCTAGATTACTCAGAACGTTTTTTATTTACGTAATCATCTAGAGATAATGGGCAAGAGTTATGTAGTATCAAAAATATGGCACTCAAAACATTCTAATCTGCATTTAAACAACAGCACTGTCAGTTCCTGCCTCTATAAACTTGAACAAGTTACCTAAAGATTTTGATCCTAGTTCATGCAAGCATTGGAATCAAAATGGTAATAAAATATATAAACATTGAAGAGATATAGTGAGAATTATAGCTACATTCCTTGATAAACATAGAGCCTGATGTATAACAGGGTTTATTTGTTTTGTTTTGCTTTGTTTTATTTTCATTTTTTAACATTTTACTTTTCCATTACTATGAACATTACTCTTCTCATTTTCAATTCTAAACAGCAGTCTTTTTTGTGTTAGTTTTATCATTAAGCAAGTGAAACAGAAAATAAGTGTAATAAGTTTTACACATAATTAGCTAAAGTCTTATTAATTAAATTTTGATTTTTTTTTATGCCTGGTAATAGTACTTATTAGATATCACCGTTACTTATTTTTAAATATGTTTAACGTTTACTGTTAAGGTACTTAAGATTAGTTGAGTGTTTCAATTCATGACGGCCATTTTGTTTTGCACACTGCAAGAAATACTCAGCAAAGCTGAGTACAGTACTCACTTTTATAATTTAGTAACTGCACATAATATAATGCATTTAATAATAATCTAGACACTATATATTTTTAAATATCAAGGATTCATGGACATATACTTCAATATAGAAGTTGTATTATCATCTACCTATCTGAATAGGCAATTCACTAATGTGAGTATTGTGAATATTCTTTGGAGCTGTGTTTTATATAATTTGAAATGTCAAATATTTGGAGTACCTATTTGGCAGACAGTATCAGATGTATTAGAGTGACGGAGAACCAAAAGTAATGCAAATTACTGATGAAGTTGATTTACTTATTCTGCTTCATTCTGAACTCCTTAAATATACAGACTTAGACATTCTGTTACAGGCAGCTTTAGAAATCCATGGGATCTCCAAATAAAGGCATACTCTAATGAAACTCAGGTGGAGAGGAGGAAGCCAGAATATGTATTATCTATAGCAGATGGCTCTGAAATAATGGGAAGAATGAAAATGCTAAGCCATTCAACTAAAACTCACCAACTGGGAATTCATTCCTCCTTGGGAAGGACTAAGAGATGGGAAAGAGACCAGAGATTCTTTTTTTTTCTTCTTAACATCGTTATTGGAGTATAATTGCTTTACAATGGTGTGTTAGTTTCTGCTTTATAACAAAGTGAATCAGTTATACATATACATATATCCCCATATCTCTTCCCTCATGCATCTCCCTCCTTCCCAAACTCCCTATCCCACCAGTCTAAGTGGTCACAAAGCACTGAGCTGATCTCCCTGTGCTATGTGGCTGCTTCCCACTAGCTATCTATTTTGCATTTGGTAGTGTATATATGTGCATGCTACTCTCTCACTTCGTCCCAGCTTATCCTTTCCCCTCCCCATATCCTAAAGTCCATTCTCTAGTATGTCTGCATCTTTATTCCCATCTTGCATCTAGGTTCTTCATGACCATTTCTTTTCTTTCTTTTTTTTTTTTAGATTCCATATATATGTGTTAGCATATGGTATTTATTTTTCTCTTTCTGACTTACTTCACTCTGTATGACAGACTCCAGGTCCATCAACCTCACTACAAATAACTCAATTTCATTTCTTTTTATGGCTGAGTAATATTCCATTGCGTATATGTGCCACATCTTCTTTATCCATTCATCTGTCGATGGACATATACGTTGCTTCCATGTCCTGGCTATTGTAAACAGAGCTACAATGAACATTGTGGTACATGACTCTTTTTGAATTATGGTTTTCTCGGGGTATATGCCCAGCAGTGGGATTGCTGGGTCATATGGTAGTTCTATGTTTAGTTTTTTAAAAAATCTCCATACTGTTCTCCATAGTGGCTCTATCAATTCACATTCCCACCAACAGTGCAAGAGAGTTCCCTTTCTCCACACCGTCTCCAGCATTTATTGTTTGTAGAGTTTTTGATGATGGCCATTCTGACCGGTGTGAGATGATATCTCATTGTAGTTTTGATTTGCATTTCTCTAATGATTAATGATGTTGAGCATTCTTTCATGTCTTTGTTGGCAATCTGTATATCTTCTTTGGAGAAAAGTCTATTTAGGTCTTCTGCCCAGTTTTAGATTGTGTTATTTGTTTTTTGATATTGAGCTGCATGAGCTGCTTGTAAATTTGGGGGATTAGCCCTTTGTCAGTTACTTCATTTACAAATATTTTCTCCCATTCTGAGGGTTGTCTTTTCATCTTGTTTATGGTTTCATTTGCTGTGCAAAAACTTGGAAGTTTCATTAGGTCCCATTTGTTTATTTTTGTTTTTATTTGCATTTCTCAAGGAGGTGGGTCAAAAAGGAACTTGCTGTAATTTATGTCATAGAGTGTTCTGCCTATATTTTCCTCAAAGAGTTTAATAGTGTCTGGCCTTACATTTAGGTCTTTAATCCATTTTGAGTTTATTTTTGTGTATGGTGTTAGGGAGTGTTCTAATTTCATTCTCTTACAAGTAGCTGTCCAGTTTTCCCAGCACCACTTATTGAAAAGGCTGTCTTTTCTCCACTGTATATTCTTGCCTCCTTTAACAAAGATAAGGTGACCAAATGTGTGTGGGTTAATCTCTGAGCTCTCTAGCCTGTTCCATTGATCTTTATTTCTGTCTTTGTGCCAGTACCACACTGTCTTGATTACTGTAGCTTTGTATAGTCTGAAGTCAGGGAGCCTGATTCCTCCAGCTCCGTTTTTCTTTCTCAAGATTGCTTTGGCTATTCGGGGTCCTTTGTGTTTCCATACAACTTATGAAATTTTTTGTTCTAGTTCTGTGAAAAATGCCACTGGTAGTTTGATAGGGATTGCATTGAATCTGTAGATTGCTTTGGGTAGTAGAGTCATTTTCACAATATTGATGCTTCCAATCCAAGAATGTGGTATATCTCTCCATCTATTTGTATCATCTTTAATTTCTTTCATCAGTGTCATAATTTTCTGCATATAGGTCTTTTGTCTCCTTAGGTAGGTTTATTCCTAGATATTTTATTCTTTTTGTTGCGATGGTAAATGGGAGTGTTTTCCTGATTTCACTTCCCGATTTTTCATCATTAGTGTATAGGAATGCAAGAGATTTCTGTGCATTAATTTTGTATCCTGCTACTTTACCAAATTCATTGATTAGCTCTGGTAGTTTTCTGGTAGCATCTTTAGGATTCTCTATGTACAGTATCATGTCATCTGCAAACAGTTACAGTGTTACCTCTTCTTTTCCAATTTGGATTCCTTTTATTTCTTTTTCTTCTCTGATTGCTGTGGCTAAAACTTCCAAAACTATGTTGAATAAAAGTGGTGAGAGTGGTCAACCTTGTCTTGTTCCTGATCTTAGTGAAAATGGCTTCAGTTTTTCACCATTGAGAATGATGTAGGTGTGGGTTTCTCATATATGGCATTTATTATGTTGAGGTAAGTTCGCTCTATGCCTACTTTCTGGAGGGTTTTATCATAAAATGGTGTTGAATTTTGTCAAAAGCTTTCTGTGCATCTATTGAGATGATCATATGGTTTTTCTCCTTCAATTTTTTAATATAGTGTATCATATTGATTGATTTGCATATATTGAAGAATCATTGAATTCCTGGGATAAACCCCATTTGATCATGGTGTATGATCCTTTTAATATGCTGTTGGATTCTGTTTGCTAGTATTTTGTTGAGGATTTTTGCATCTGTGTTCATCAGTGACATTGGCCTGTAGTTTTCTTTCTTTGTGACATCTTGTCTGGTTTTGGTATCAGGGTGATGGTGGCCTCATAGAATGCATTTGGGAGTGTCCCTCGCTCTGCTGTATTTTATAAGTGTTTGAGAAGGATAGGTGTTAGCTCTTCTCTAAATGTTTGATAGAATTCACCTGTGAAGCCTCTGGTCCTGGGCTTTTGTTGTTGGAAGATATTTAATTACAGTTTCAATATCAGTGCTTGTGATTGATCTGTTCATTTTTTCTATTTCTTCCTGTTTCAGTCTCGGAATGTTGGGCATTTCTAAGAATTTGTCGATTTCTTCCAGGTTGTCCATTTTATTGGCATAGAGTTGCTTGTAGTAATCTCTAATGATCTTTTGTATTTCTGCAGTGTCAGTTTTTACTTCTCCTTTTTCATTTCTAATTCTATTGATTTGAGTCTCCTCCATTTTTTCTTGATGAGTTTGGCTAGTGGTTTATCAATTTCGTTTATCTTCTCAAAGAAGCAGCTTTTAGTTTTATTGATCTTTGCTATCATTTCCTTCATTTCTTTTTCATTTATTTCTGATCTGATCTTATGATTTCTTCTGCTAACTATGGAGGTTTTTTGTTCTTCTTTCTCTAATTGCTTTAGGTGTAAGGTTAGGTTGTTTACTTGAGATGTTTCTTGTTTCTTAAGATAGGATTGTATTGCTATAAACTTCTCTCTTAGAACCACTTTTGCTGCATCCCATAGGTTTTGTGTCGTCATGTTTTCATTGTCATTTGTTTCTAGGTATTTTTTGACTTCCTCTTTGATTTCTTCAGTGATCACTTCATTATTAAGTAGTGTATTGTTTAGCCTCCATGTGTTTGTATATTTTTACAGATTTTTTCCTGTAATTGATATCTCATATCATAACATTGTGGTTGGAAAAGATACTTGATACGATTTCAATTTTCTTAAATTTACCATGGTTGGATTTGTGACCCAAGATATGATCTATCTTGGAGAATATTCCAGGAGCACTTGAGAAGAATGTGTATTCTGTGGTTTTTGGATGGAATGTCCTATAAATATCAATCAAGTCCATCCTGTTTAATGTATCATTGAAAGCTTATGCTTCCTTATTTATTTTCATTTTGGATGATCTGTCCATTGATGAAAGTGGGGTGTTAAAGTCCTCTACTATGTTTGTGTTACTGTCGATTTCCCCTTTTATGGCTATTAGTATTTGCCTTATGTATTGGGGTGCTCCTGTGTTGGGTGTATAAATATTTACAATTGTTATATGTTCTTCTTTGATTGATCCCTTGATCATTACGTAGTGTCCTTCTTTGTCTCTTGTAATAGTCTTTGTTTTAAAGTCTGTTTTGTCTGATATGAAAATTGCTACTCCAGCTTTCTTTTGATTTCCTTTTGCATGGAATATCTTTTTCCATCCCCTCACTTTAGTCTGTATGTGTCCCAAGGTCTGAAGTGTGTCTCTTATAGACAGCCTATATATGAGTCTTGTTTTTGTATCCATTCATGCAGTCTATGTCTTGATTGGAGCATTTAATCCACTTACATTTAAGGTAATTATCGATATGTATGTTCCTATTACGATTTACTCAGTTTTTTGGGGTGTGGTATTGTAGGTCTTTTCCTTCTCTTGTGTTTTCTGCCTAGAGAAGTTCCTTTAGCATTTGTTGTAAAACTGGTTTGGTGGTGCTGAGTTCTCTTCACTTTTGCTTGTCTGTAAAGTTTTTAATTTCTCCATCAAATCTGAATGAGATTCTTGCTGGGTAGAGTAATCTTGGTTGTATGTTTTTCCCCTTCATTACTTTAAATATGTCCTACCACTCCCTTATGGCTTGCAGAGTTTGTGCTGAAAGTTCAGCTGTTAACCTCATGGGGATTCCCTTATGTGCTAGTTGTTGTTTTTCCCTTGTTGCTCTTAATATTTTTTCTTTGTATTTAATTTTTGATAGCTTGATTAATATGTCTCTTGGCGTGTTTCTCCTTGGATTTACCCTGGAGAAAAATTTATCCTGGGACCATCTGTGCTTCTGGGACTTGATTGTTTATTTCCTTTCCCCTATTATGGAAGTTTTCAACTATAATCTCTTCAAATATTTTCTCAGTCCCTTTCTTTTTCTCTTCTTCTTCTGGAACCCCTATAATTCAAATGTTGGTGCATTTAATGTTGTCCCAGAGGTCTCTGAGAGTGTCCTCAATTCTTTTCATTATTTTTCTTTATTCTGCTCTGCAGTAGTTATTTCCATTATTTTATCTTCCAGGTCACTTATCCGTTTTTCTGCCTCAGTTATTCTGCTACTGATCCCTTCTATAGAATTTTAAATTTCATTTATTGTGTTTTTTATCACTGTTTGTTTGCTCTTTAGTTCTTCTAGGTCCTTGTTCAACGTTTTATATATTTTCTCCATTCTATTTCTAAGATTTTGGATCATCTTTACTATCATTATTCTGAATTCTTTTTCAGGTAGACTGCCTATTTCCTCTTCATTTGTTAAGTCTGGTGTGTTTTTACCTTGCTCCTTCATCTGCTGTGTGTTTCTTTGTCTTCTCATTTGGCTTAACTTCCTGTGTTTGGGGTCTCCTTTTCACATGCTGCAGGTTCGTAGTTCCCGTTGTTTTTGGTGTCTGCCCCCAGTGGCTAAAGTTGGTTCAGTGGGTTGTGTAGGTTTCCTGGTGGAGGGGACTAGTGCCTGTGATCTGGTGGATGAGGCTGGATCTTGTTTTTCTCTTGGGCAGGTCCATGTCCGGTGGTGTGTTTTGGGGTGTCTGTGACCTTATTATGATTTTAGGCAGCCTCTCTGCTAATGGGTGGTGTTGTGTTCCTGTCTTGCTAGTTGTTTGGCATAGGGTGTCCAGCACTGGATATTGCTGGTCATTGAGTGAAGGTGGGTGTTGGTGTTGAGATGGAGATCTCTAGGAGATTTTCGCCATTTGATATTACTTGGAGCTGGGAGTTCTCTTGTGGACCAATGTCCTGAACTTGGCTCTCCCACCTCAGAGGCCCAGCCCTGACGCCTGGAGCACAAAGAGCCTGTCATCACATGGCTTAGAATAAAAGGGAGGAAAGAAAGAAAGAAAGAAAGAAGAAGGTAAAATAAAATAAAGTTATTAAAATAAAAAAGAATTATTAAAAATAAATTTTCAAAAAGTAATAAAAAAAAAGATAGAAGAGCACAACCAAACCAAAAAACAAATCCACCAGTGATAATAAGTGCTAAAAAAAAAAAAAAAAAAGGACAGACAGAGCCCTATGACAAATGGTAAAAGCAAAGCTATACCAACAAAATCACACACAGAAGCATAAACATACACACTCACAAAAAGAGAAAAAGGGAAGTAAATATGTATATTGTTGCTCCCAAAGTCCACCTCCTCAATTTGGGGTGATTTGTTGTCTCTTCAGGTATTCCACAGATGCAGGGTACATCAAGTTGATTGTGGAGATTTAATCCTCTGCTCCTGAGGCTGCTGGGAGAGATTTCCCTTTCTCTTCTTTGTTCTCACAGCTCCTGGAGACAAGCCTCTCGGGCTGATGAGTGCTGGTCGGCACCGGTCCTCCTTGTGGGACTCTCTCTGCTTTGCCCTCCCCACCCCTGTTGCTGTGCTCTCCCCCGTGGCTCCGAAGCTTCCCCACTCTGACACCCACAGTCTTTGCCCGCGAAGGGGCTTCCTAGTGTGTAGAAATCTTTCCTCCTTCACAGCTCCCTCCCACTGGTGCAGGCCCCGTCCTTATTCTTTTGTATCTGTTTTTTCTGTTTTTCTTTTGCGCTAGGAGGGTACGTGGGGAGTTTCTTACCTTTTGGGAAGTCTGAGGTCTTCTGCCAGCATTCAGTAGGTGTTTTGTAGGGGTTGTTCCACATGTAGATGTATTTCTGATGTACTTGTGGGGAGGAAGGTGATCTCCATGTCCTACTCTTCCCCCATCCTGAAGCCCCTCGAGACCAGAGATTTTTAAAGACAAACCTCTTTATAGAAATCAGAAGACTGTATTTTTTTAAATGTCCCTCTCTCATCTCCAAAGCAATTATTACTGTAATCTGCAATGTGTCAGGTAATTTATGCTGTGTTCATTTCATATGTTATGAACAACAAATTAGAAAGGTAAGAGAACTTTCTCAAAGTTTTACAACAAAGAGAGAATCAAGATGCAGATAATACAAGCAGGAAAACACTGGCTTGAGTGGAAGATTCACATGCAGCCTTGTATCCAGGCTATCCTGACTAATAAAACACAAATACTTAAGTCCTGGCTACTTGGAAGAGGGCCCAATTTATATAAATCTCTACAGAGGTATCAATGATTCCTACCATCAGGGAAATGAAACAAAATTTTGCTTTTTGGAATTGCTATTTTAATATAATTATGTGTGTGTACTTGCATATATAATAGGTCCAATTTACTAGTTATATCTAGTATGCCCAATTTGCTAGATTAGGAATACATGGCTAAATAAATATGTAAATTTATCTCTGACTGGTACAAAAAGTGAAACTCATATGCGACTTGTCCCTTTACTTTACAGTTCCTAGCAATTCTACATCTTCTACTGCATAACTACACAGTGGGATGCTAAATGAGGTTTGCTCTATTAGTAAAATGTTGAAGCTTAGCAAATAAGCTTCCTCGGGATTTCACAATCCTATAGCTTGTTAAATTAGTGATGTTAAATCAGTGAAAAAGCAGATTTGTTGCAGATAGCCTACTATCTTGGGAAAAGAGCACATACCAGGTTGTACAAATTGGAATCTGATTTTTAAAAAATAAGAATATCCTCTAAGGAACTTATCTTGACTTATTCATTAAATATTTGTTGGAAAATAGATTCAAATATTCTTATAATCTTCAGATTTTGTCAGTCAACAGATGTTCACAATATTTTCCCTTACTTACTAACACTGGTGAGCAGACATGGTCCAAGACGTCCCACACAGAACCTTAGCAGTCATAATTTTGATTTTCTTTAAGAGCCCTGCTTTCCCAGAGACTAGTTTTCATGCTAAGCCTAATTTGCATGGCTTTATACATAAAAAGTTCTTGTTTTATTAAAAAAGGTATTATTAAAGAAGGAGGAAACATCTCCACACATAAAACTAAAACAGAAGTATTTGGCACAATAAGAAATTGTACTCATATTCAGTTATTAACTATTTTGCTAGTGTATTCTAGGCAAAAGCATCCTCTATGGAACCAGTTGTTTCACATCTTGTACAAAATACCTCTTTCTTGTTATCTATTATTTTTAATACTTATGAACAAACTAGCCTCCATTATCTAGAGGTTTGTAGAGAAATACATTGTCCTCAATTGTTCAGATTTTTCTCCGTTCATCAACCTCAAAACAATATACATAATTGTGTCTTCTGGAATACTTCTGAAAATTTATTTGGAGCTCTTAATAATTTCTGCAGAGTGACTTTATTACAACATTGTAATTTTTCTTTTTTAAATGGTCATAATTTAGATTTTTCTTTGACCCAAACTATATTGTTTTAAGAAAAGAAACAATGCTTGAAAAACAAAATTCTTTCCATATGTTTAATGTAAGATTAATTGGTCTTTAACATTAAAAATGTAAAAAGACCCATACATACAATATTAAATATGAATACTTTAGTACATAATCACATGAGGCATATTTGGAGTATATTAACCACAACACTAAAAACAACAAAAACAAAAAAACTTGACACATGTAGTAAACTTTGAATGAAAAATGTAATTGAGACTCTTATGTTGGTCATAACAAAGTTCAGATATTTAATTCTTTTTTTTTTTTTTTGCGGTACACGGGCCTCTCACTGTTGTGGCCTCTCCCGTTGCGGAGCACAGGCTCCAGACGCGCAGGCTCAGCGGCCATGGCTCACGGGCCTAGCCGCTCGGCGGCATGCGGGATCTTCCCGGGCCATGGCAAAAACCCGTGTCCCCTGCGTTGGCAGGTGGACTCTCAACCACTGCGCCACCAGGGAAGCCCAAGATATTTAATTCTTAATATGAAAAATATTTTACTTTTTAAGGCAGGTTAAATTGGTTAGAATATCATTTAATACTTGGGGAACTAGAAATAAAAACATTTATATTTTAACAGACTAGAAACATTTTTTTTAAAAATTGTTGAAGTGCCAACATTAAAATAGTGATTAATTAATAGCTCCTTGAACTATCTCTTTACCCTTAATATATATTAGCTTATGGCAGTGAGCTTTTAGATAAGGATCAAGTGAAGGCCTTAAGAACTTTTGAAAGGAAAACAATCACTAAAATTTCCCAGAGGCTTTCAATGCAAGCAAAATATCATTTTTGACAATTCCTAATGATGAATATATTAGTCCACTTTGGTTTGTTTTTATATTGGTGGTGGCGGTGGTGTTGAGTCAGAAACAATTATCATAGAATTTATTACAGTATAAATATCATAAATATTTCAGTTATTAACTAGTTCCTCTCACTGCTAGTCTGTCCCTCAATTTATAACTCACATAGGTTTGATTGGAATACTATTCACAATTTTGTATAATCTGAAAAAATAAATTCAATTCAGATTTCTGGAGACATTTTTAGTTTTCTATTCTTTAGATTTATAAATATAACATCTCAATTTTGAGGCTTATTTCCTTACCTTTATTTATGGGTGGATCCATTATATACTGGTAAAAAATAATAATGCTTGCTCACAAAATACTCATTATCTAGGGAAATACATAGATTACTAAAATTACAATTTTAAAAAGTGGTGAGCTGTAAAGAGGAGAAGACTTTGAGTACAGATGTTGCAGCTATTCTGAGGGCCTTCCTGTTCTGTACTGCACATAATTATAAATGTGTCAAATCAAAGGTCAGAAATTTCCTAATGCAAAGTTCATTTCCTTTTCTTATCTCTGCCATTTCAAAAATAGGGGCAGATACATTGTCGTACTCTGTTTTGTCTGCACTCTTAAATTCCTGTTGTTAGTCACTTTAATGACACACGCTTAGCCCTAAGTGTATTTAAATATTTGTTTCTATTAATTTAATGCAAACACTCAATGGCCTAAAGATCTTAGGGATTTTATATTTAACCTTAAAGAATTTTTAAAATATTATTTTTACTGTAAAACCAATTCATTTCATATAATCTGCTTAAAAACCTTAAACATTTAAAGTATAAAATGTTCTTTGGTCATTCATTTTTAAGTATATAGGCATTATCAATTTTGGTGTAATTTAAATAAGAATCTTAGTTATCTTTTTCCAGTGAGAATGATTTTGAATTATAATTATTTGCAAATTTCTATACATATTTTACTCAAATCTAATAATATACACACACACACAAACATGACAGGAAAGCTCGCAGTTTGGAACCATACTCCATCTCACGGAAAACATTACATACAATTTCCACCTTTACCTAAGAATTCTAATTTTCATTTTAGGAACAAGATAAAGCTTATGGCCTCTAAGTCTTCTATCTGCAAAGTGCACTATCTAACATTTTAATTTTTATTATTTTATTTATTTTTAATTTCAGAGCTTTTCAGCTAACAGTTGAGCTCCGATTTATATCTTAGTTCCAAGCCCTAGGCTTCCAGCTAAGCCAAATCTATTTATGCTAATGATCTCCAACAGCTGCTCTCTGCATTATCTGAGGCTTCTGGGAGGTCTTTCAAGGGAACTCCAAATAGAACATATTGCAGTGATCTCGTCTGGAGTGCTGAAAATAATGTCCCACCTGCAATGATTTCTGTGCCACAAGAAGACTTGCCATAGCTGTACAGTACTCTCAATCGAGAGAGGGAGAGAATTCTGTTTGTTTCCAGAAGTTTATTCATCCTATTCTTTCTCCCTTTGTGTATTCCTTGGCTTATTAATGATAACGCAAAATTGTTGTCTGTTACTTCAATAACCCCAGCGCCACCACCAGGGGTCCCATTCCATTTCCATATTCTACCTTCTGCCTTTTACTACCTCCTGTGATGTGAGCAGTAGCCCACGGAAAGAACTGGAGTGAACCATACAACATCTTTGCTATTAATCAGCTTAAAAAGCACAGCGCATGGAAATACACTAGTTCTGCAGGAGAGAAAAGAGTGGAGAATTTACCACCCATCATTCAAATGATGGATGGACATTCTGAGCTATTTCTGTGAGACACATGAACAGTCAGAGCTGAAGAGGGTTGTTGGGAGGGACTGCATCAATGAAACCACCACTCATGACTAACGGCTGTGGTGCCATCCTTTATCTGTATTAACAGTGCTTAAAATGCATTCTTGAGCATACACATATGCTTACAGTTTAAAGAGAGGTGAAAGCATTCACCGTCCCTAGATATTTTTTAACCAACAGATTAGTGCAAGTGACTTTGGTAGTTCAGCTTCATAACTTTTCTAATAAAAGCTGATAAAAAGTTTTGTTACAGTTTGACAAATGATTCTATCTGCAGAAAACCCTTGGAACCATGACCATTTTTTACATAGAGATATGCCAAAATACTTGAAAATAATTTAGGCAGCTGACAGACTATTTTATTTGCTAGTTTAAGACATGGCCTTTAGCCATTTGCTTCCCCTTCATCCATTTGAATGATGTAGCCAGGAAATTACTGTTACAATGATACAGAATTCCATCTGAAGGGTATTTAAAAAAACAAAACAACAAAACAAGAAGAAAGGTCATTGTGACTTATTCAGTACATAATCTAAAGGATGCGAGACATATCCTTTAGACAGCTTAATATTTTCAAAATACATGTATTTGATGAGAGTTTTTCAGGTTTGAATTGATTTTCAGTATATTTTTGAAGGCCAGTTTTAGAAAGCTGAGTTTTTTTACAGGATAAAAGGCAACAGACCAGTATCTCTGTGGTTTATATGAGTAAATGACAGCTTGTGAAGAAAATAAAGTGGGTAAAATGCTAATATATGTACCAGAGTTCGGCTTTACCAGTGTTTTCAAAATTGACCTACAAGGATGATCTTTAATTCACATACAGGTAGGCTTTTAACCAGTTTTACAGTTCTCAATATCCATTTCTATTTATTCTGCAAGTTGCATTTTGAAGAAAGCAATATTATTTGCTTAGTGATAAATTCTCTGAACTGTGTAAAATGCCTTGACTTGTTACAATAGGGACTTAGAAAAGGGTGGCATAGGGTTTTTATACAACTATAAGCATGATGTCAAGGTTTTGAACACGTGAGTCAGGAAGGTAAGTCCTCAGCTTAATTAAGTTGATAACATTTGGGAAGGGCAAGGGAGAGCCCAAGATAATAAGCAGCTACAAATGTAGAGCAGATTAGCTCTTACACTCGGACTTAAACTTTTGATCATCCCATCCTGACCAGCCATAGGGATGTGTCAAAAAATAATCAAGCATTCCACAAGGTGTTTCTGGACATGAGTGTAAATGTAAAGAGGTGGAAATGATTTTAAACTCTAAACCATGTCTTTATGGGATTAGTCACAATTGTTAAATGTATCTGACATCTGACTTTTATACTCTCAGTTCTGCCTACCAGTCTTCTACAAAGCACTTAATGTCCAAATTGTCAGTTCCATGGTCTTTTTTAATTTCATCTGTATCACTCCCCTATATTACTGGTCTACATTCTTCCTGGATTTATTTCTGAATTTCCTTCTATCTGTTTTTTAAAATATTTATTTATTTATTTATTTGGTTGCACCAGGTCTTAGTTGTGGCAGGCAGGCTCATTCGTTGTGGCACACGGGCTCCTTAGTTGTGCTATACAAACTCTTAGTTGTGGAATGCATGTGGGATCCAGTTCCCGGACCAGATGTTGAACCCAGGCCCCCTGCACTGGGAGCATGGAGTCTCAGCCACTGCACCACCAGGGAAGTGCCTGAGTCTCCTTCTATCTTTATGGTTACTCTTAGTTGGTTTATCTAACTTTATACTCACTGATCCAGGCTGGCTCTCATTCTCTCCTACCTTCTGAGTGTGCAAATGCACTCCCACAGTTGCAGCTAACAAAAATCTATAGGGTGTGACTCCATTGAACACTTTCTCCTGGACTCCAGATATATTATTTTCAGTTGTGGACAACTCATCTGATTGGGTACATCCAAAACAAAAACGTTCTCACGAACTCATAAGTACAATGTACAGTATTTATAAAGGAGTTCTTTAAAGACACCTTTTCATGAATAATATCTGTCTTTTTGAGTAGATGGTAAATTCTTTGAAAAGACAGAGATTGTGTCTCTTTTGCTCACCATTTTTTTCCTTCTTTTTAGCACCCTCCTCTACTGGGTCACAACTTTGCAGGACCCCTTCTTTCATTCCAGCAAATGACAAAGCCACCCCTTCACAGAGGTCTGGGTCCTTAAATGTCCTTCTATGCTTCTAGGGTCTCTAAGCCCTTATCTCATCCATTGTGGCCCAAGCCACAGGGGAGGTTGTTGATGCTTCCTGGAGTAACAACAACTGTCATACCTCCATATCCTCTCTTCCTTTTTGCTCAGGCCTCCAGAACCTTTTTTTTTTTAACCAAATGCCTAACATTAAATTGCCTCTTCAAAAATAATTGTAGTTCTAGTTTTCAGACTTGACCCTGGGGTGATACAAATGTGTTACCAATATAATTTCTCACTGTGTGCCTTCCTATTACAATATATTCTCTTAGTAGAGACTTTGATATAGCAAAGTTTTTAATCATCATGCAGTCAGTTTATCCATTCTTTCAATAATAGTAGGATTTTTGTGCATACTTAAGAAAGTTTTCTTACCCCAAAGCCCAAAGTCAGAGATATAGTCTCCCGCATTGACTCTAGATAATGTATTTCCTTAACATCTAATTTTTACATGCAATTCAACTGATTTTATTTGGGGAGGAAGACTTTTTTCTCACAACATGAATACAATGATTCAGAACAATTTTTTGAAAATACTATTCTTTCCCCATTGTCCTTTAAGGCAACTCTGTCATAAGGAACTATTTCTAGATGCATGGTTTGTTTCTGAAGTCTTCATTATGTTCCCTTAGTCACTGTTTCCATCCTTGTGCTAAAGCCTTACTGTCTCAGTTAGTGTAGTTGCATCCAGTAACATGCTTTCACCCTATTTTTCAGAAAGGCAATGATGAGCCATGACCTTTTTGTATAAATACGAAAGTATTTCAGTTTTTCTAAAAATGATGCTGGGATTACACTGACTTTATAGATCAATTTTGAGAAGCTTGACATTTTTATGGTATATAAAGAAACGAATTTTGATCTTCTGGTGTTTTGAGAACCAGTCTTTGGTTTCATTGATTTCCCTTTGTTTTCCTATCTTCAATTCCACTGATTGTTGTTTTAATTTTTTTCTTCTTTTTTTCTTCTTGCTTTTGGTTTAAATTATGCTTCCTTCACTAGTTGCTGAATTTGGAAGCTTAGTTTACTGATTATGGACCTTTATTCTTCTTAAATGTATGCATTTAGTGGCATAAAATTTCCTCTAGGCAGTTTTTGCTGCATCCCTAAAATTTTAAGAAGCTTTATTTTTACTTTAATTTTGTTCAAAATACATTTTAATATTCCTGAAATATATTGTTAACTCATGGGTTACTACTTAGAAGTATGTCTTGTGACTTTTAAATATTTTCAAACTCTCTGGCTATCTTTATATTATTACTATACAGTTTGATTCCATGTGGTCCAAGAATGTTATGGGTTACATGGGGTCTCCCCCCCAAAAAGTATGTTAAAGATCTAACCCTCAGTAACACAGGAAATGGGTTGTATTTAATGTTTTTGTACTTATAGCTACCAGCAACTTCAAGCTCTGTAGCATCCTTGTATTTTGTCTCCTCTCTTGATTTGGAGACTTCCTATGTATTCCTCCTCAGTGAGTTTGCTGCTGGAGACACAGACATGTGGATTTTAAACCTGTGTGAATAACCTTAAAGGCATTGGAAACAACAATTTATATGATTATATTTGCATTTTAAAAAGATCACTGATGTAAAAAGAATTCAACTAGGGTAGATTTATCTTATACTGGGGCTTAAAAATTGGAAACGTTTGCTAGAACAATGCATTTTTTAAGGCAAATCCAATATTCATTGGCCTGCTTCACCTCAAAATATAAACCCACAAGGCAAATTTTTGGAGAAGTGTAAAAGAAAAAAAAATGTGATGGGGAAGAAAAAGAAACCTCAATATTAGACCAAGACCATAAACCTGCATTTATGTCAGGAAGAAAAGGAACAAGGTAAACGTTTATGACATTAACAATTCTCATGGACCCACAATGAGTAGGCAAGAAATCAGAGCGAAATTAAAAATCTAAACCCAGTCTAGAATTCAATGTAGTGAAAAACATTATTTCTGAAGCTGCTGAAAGACAGAGAATTGCTTAAGGGCTTGGAGATTTAAAACTAAAGCTTATTTATCTTTACTGGACCCCTGAAACCTTTGAATTTGGGAGCAACAATAAGGGGTTGCTCAAGGTCAGAAATTGATTAAGAGACATCCTCCCATTGGGAGGAATTAGTCACAAATAATCGTAACAGCAAAATCTGTAATCCTGCAAGGGATGTAGAAAATCAAGATGAATAGGTGGAGGAATGGTATTGTGGGTGATGCCTAGCACAAACGTTGCTTGGAGAGTTTATCATTTCAAATGTGGAACATATAATTTGAAAGTGTGAGAGGAGAGGTTGTCCTTAGGCAGCACAGTCTTAATTCAGCCTTGAACATCTAGAAAGGCAATGGTACAAAGAGAATGGACACCAAGTTTACATTATATCTAGTAGATATCAAGAGAGGCTTTTTCTTTAGCGCCAGGCTGCAGGATTCGACTCCCAGCTATTAGAAAGGTGATTTGCTTAAGCTAATTTCTCATTGCCTTAGTTTATTCATACGCATAATATTGGGGAAAATAATACTGAACTCAGTAAGATTGTCTTGAAGATGAATTTACTTACTATCTATGATAACATCTCGTACAATGTAAGTGTTCGATAAATGCCACCAGTCACTATAATGTGAGAAGCACAGAGAAGCAAAGATGGGCAAATATTCGCCAACATTGGTGCTTCCCTGTCCCAGTTAGGCACAGTCACTGAGAAAAAGCTGCCCACCGACAGAGTAGAAAATATTTTCCTGGCCTTTCGTGGCCTCTGGAAGGGGTCATATGAGTACAAATGGTGAAAACAGGTAAAAAGAGAATGCTCCTTCTACGCCATCATATTTGGTTTTTGCTTATGATGCTGAGGTTCCATCTGGTGGTAGAGCTACAAGATATAAGGAAGGAGTTTTATGCCCCAAATCACTATGCAGAAAGTCACCCGTGAATTAGAAACCACCACGCTGGACTATAATTTGATGAAAAATAACCCTCTATTGAATTAATTCACTGAAATGTTGGGTTGGTTACAGCACCCAGAGTTACCCTAATTAGTTGAAAAGGTCCTCTTATTTACTTTATAAAGGACTTTTGCCTGAGGAATTTTAAAAGCACAAGTTGAGAAAAAAAAAATAGAGTGGCCTAACTCCTCACAAAATTGTAAAAAATCCTCACCCTTGTGCTCCTTTTGCTGTATTTGTTTTATTTTTATTAGTCTATTTCCTTTCCTTGAACAATATTATCTATGCTCTAGTGAAAGTTGAGCAAAAGCAATGTGGATCTAGGTTATAACATGTGTGACATTCTAGAGGGTACAGCTTTATCTTGTGAAATGATATTGATAAAGGGCATTGTTGCCTTGGTTTTAAAGTACCATAGTGGTAGTTCTGGGATTTGTTTGTTCTTTCTAAATGTTATGGCTATCAGACTTGTCTGTGATATTCTTGTTTATCCTATCAACAGTCCAAAAATGTGGAGACAGTAGGACATATGAGAGATTTGAGTTGGTATATATGAGATTGTATAGGTATGAAGGAAATTCATCAGTTCCTGGGCAGAATTAGAAGTGAAGGAGAGGACTTTTTAAAAAATTTCTCTTTTGTAACTTTAATATATCTGAAACCAAGGGAGGGGTTTCATTCTTTGTTTTGTTTTTCTTTTCTTTAAGAAACAGTTTTTATTAGAGTGATTTTTAATTTCTTCCCAAGACCTGATTTTCCTTCAAGGAATGAAATACTGAAAAAGAGAGTGGTTCCATATTGTTGTATTTCATATTTTGTGGAATTTTATGTTTCTAGAATTGAATTGTTCTCATTAAACTCTTTTCTATAACTGTGACTACATATATAGGCGGGCATCAGAGTTAAGCCAAACTTTATTTGGGACCCAGAGTGGAACTGGGAAGGAGAGTTGTGTCTTATTGCTTTATAATAAATTTCTCTGAAACATAGAAGCTTAAAGAACAACAATATATTATTTCACATAATCATTAAACATTAGGAATGCTGGTGTACTTACATGGGGGTTCTGGCTTAAGTCTCTCTTGAGACTTAGCTACAAAGTGACACACTGACCATCAGACAAGGGTGTGAATACCAGAAGCCAGGAATAATTGGAGGCACTCTTTTTTTTTTGTTAATTGAAGTATAGTTGATGTACAATATTGTATTATTTTCTGGTGTACAGCAAAATGATTCAGTTATATATATATATTTTATTTTTCATATGCTTTTACATTATGGTTTATTACAGGATATTGAATATAGTTCCCTGTGCTATACAGTAGGACCTTATTGTTTATCTATTTTATATATAGAAGTGTATATCATTTAATCCCAAACTCCTAATTTATCTCTCCCTCCCACCCCCCTTTTCCCTTTGGTAACCATAAGTTTGTTTTCTATGTCTGTGGGTGTGTTTCTGTTTCATAAATAAGTTCATTGGTGTCATATTTTAGATTCCACTTGTAAACAATATCATATGGTATTTGTCTTTCTCTTTCTGACTTACTTCACTTAGTATGATAATCTCTATGGTCTATCCATGTTGCTGCAAATGGCATTATTTGGTCTCTTGTGAACTTTTAATTAAGATTTCACTCAGGGCTACAGACAGCTGAATGTTTGACAGGGAGGGAGATTCTGCTTTTAAAGTCACTAACATGATTGTTGGCAAAATACCTTAATTCTTCACCACACAAGGGACTTAATGGGATTACTCATTCCATGGATGCTGGCTTCAACACAAGGTGAGTGATTATGGAGAGAAAGAGGGAGAAAGTGAGAAAGGGGGAGAAAGAGAAAGACAGAGAGAGAGAGAGAGAGAGAGAATGAAGCTGCAGTTTGTTGTGTAATTTAATTTTAGAGGGGACATACAATTATTCCTACTGTATTCTATTGATTCAATGGACTACACCTAATACAATTTGGTAAGGCCATACAGAAGGGTGTAAATACCAGAAAACAGGACCAATTGAGGGCATCTTGGAGGTTGACTTCCACAGGTAGACACTCTGATTTGTATGGGAAACATTTTTCAAGACAGTTTAATTAATATCTTACCTACTCACATTTCAGAAACTTCTGAATATAAAATGGAATAATTATTTTAAAGAAATAGTGTTGGGAGTATTTTACCCATACCATGTCCCAAAGTTATTTAGAAATACAGTTGACCCTTGACAGCTTGGGGGTTTGGACCACCATCCATCCACACAGTCAAAAATCCGAGTATAACTTATGGTTCTCTCACTGTATCCTCGGTTCCTCTTCACGCAAGGTTCCTCTGTATCCCCAGGCCCACATCTGCATATCGTATAGTACTTTGTATCTACAATTAAAAAAAAATCCGTGGATGAGTAAGCCCTCGAAGTTCAAACCCATGTTGTTCAAGGGTCAACTGTACTGGGTTAATTGCAATAAAATAAAATAAAATGTTCTAGTGTCACCTAAGCAGGAGAGAGAGATAGAGATCCTTTCTTTCCAAGCATATACCCCTCTACCTCATCCCACTTTTTTTGAGGAAAGAGAATCTCATAATTTTTTAAATTAATTTTTATTGTGTTAAAAAACTTACAATTTTAACCATTTTAAGTGTAGAGTTCAGTAGGTTCAGTATATTTACCTTGTTGTGAAAGAGATCTTCTAAACTTTTACATCTGGAAAAACGGAAGCTCTACAACCATTAAACAACTATCCCCTTTTTTCCCTCCCTCCTATATCTCAGTAACAATTGTTCCATTTTCTATGTCTATGAATTTGACTACTCTAGGTATCTCATGTAAGTGAAATCACATAGTATTTGTTCTTTGGTGACTGGCTTTTTTCACTTAGAATAATGTCCCCAAGGTTGACATCTTTTAGCATGAGACGTTTTCCTTCCTTTTTAAGGCTGCTTAATATTCCATTGTGTGTATACCACATTCTGTTTATCCATTTACTTGTCAATGAACATTTAAGTTGCTTCTGTCTCTTGGCTTTTGTGAATAATGCTTCTATGAACATGGATGTTGATATTTTTAAAGTCAGGTTAAGTTTTAGTGTACTTCTTTCTCCTTAATAAATAATCAAAATTTCAGTAACTCTCAAGGAAATATTATATATAATTCATTCATTTAAGTTCTTGATTTTTCTCTTGTTTTGGCAAATTATTGACTTTATTCCAGAAATGCAGCCCTTATGGATATTTACTTAGAAGTTATTTTCCTGCAGATACAGTAAAACTCAATTTTAACTTCTAGATATGACATTTATTTAACTGTCTATTTGATTTCAGAGTAAAACCTAAATCCTTGTTAGTTACTCTTTAATTGGAATTCTTGGAAGTCAGACTTCCTAACATCTTACTAACAGACTAAGATATATATGAGGGCTTGTCAGCATTTCATTAAGACCTTTGCTTTCTAAGAAGATGTCAGTCACTAAATAATGTTCGTGATAAGTAAATTGACAGTTTTCATCATCTTTTTTTGGCTATTCAGTTCATTATACTCCCTAAAACAACATTTCCACTTGGCTTTTTTGACAAGACACTCTTCCAATCTTCTTTCTACTCTGAGACTACCTTTTTGAGTATTAAACATCCTTCTATTTTCCAACAAATGCTGAGATTCAAAGGGTTTCTTCTTAGATTTTCCCATATCATCACTGTGTGTGTGTTTTATTCCTTAAGTTATATTATTTCCGCCTACTGCCTCAATATCTACAAAAAGAAACTTCACAAACTTATAAATTTCACCTTGATAACCCCAACTTCCTCTCTGGACTCCAAATGTATGGCTTCAGTTCTCTTTATCTGTGGTATTTCAAAGGACAATAAGCCAAAACATTAGAGCTCACAGATGTGGTTGAGTAACAGAAAAAATGCAGTGCCTGGTAGAATAGATATTTAATGAGCTGTAACATACATGTGTACAAAATATGTAGAGAGCACACAAGTCTGTGTTCCTATATCTGTCAGATATCTCACTTCATGGAGGATGCAAATATTACTAAACTTCAAGAAGTAGCCATATCCCCCACTTGAATATATTATGTCTTATACTTTGTACTGTTTTTTAAGTTCTTTGAGAGTAAACATAAGTAAAGGCATCTTAGAAAAGTATTTAAGTCCTCTCACCTATCTTAGCTTAGCATTAATGAGGAGCATGGGAAGATAAGGGCAAGACGAACAGAGAAAAGAATACAAAAAATAACTAGGGCAGGGGCTTCCCTGGTGGCGCAGTGGTTGAGAGTCTGCCTGCCGATGCAGGGGACACGGGTTCGTGCCCCGGTCCAGGAGGATCCCACATGGTGCGGAGCGGCTGGGCCCGTGAGCCATGGCTGCTGACCCTGCGCGTCCAGGGCCTGTGCTCTGCAATGGGAGAGGCCACAGCAGTGAGAGGCCCGCGTACCACAAAAAAAAAAAAAAAAAAAGAGTGTATACAGAATTATTTCTTCCTCAGTTAAGACTTTTTATAACATAATTTAGTGGCCACAACTAGAGATATTAATTAAAGGTAAGTGGTGAGTTAAAAAACATTAACCTAAGAGTCAAAAGAATGATGTTTAAATAATTGTTCAATTAATTGAACAAGACAGGACTGTGCACAGGTAGATAGATAACTTAATCTCTCTGAAGCTCACTTTAATTATCATGAAATTTGAAATAAAATTCAATAAGTTGAATTAAGAGGATTATATAAGTTATTAAGTGTATAAATTAACAGACATGTTTTAATTACATGCATATAAGTTAATCACTGTTTCAGAACATTTGGCATATTGCTAAAGAAAAAATTAAACATTCATCTGTGACTTGACATCATTTTGGTTGCTTTCACATAAATAAAGATATCCATATTTTTATCAAAAATGGGAGAAATTTGGTATTAAATATCAATTTTATTTTCTCAAAGCATTTCTTCTAATTTGGAAATAAAAATTATTTTAGAGGAACAATCTTCTTTCTCTTAATGTATTTTATCACTATTTATGAATTATGCTTTCTAGCTCTAAAACAATAAAAGCATATAGAGGATTTTGTAAAATAGTTAATGTAATTTATGTTAAAATTTTTTAAACTCTAGTAACAGTGTTTTCTTTATTTAATTATAAATTGTTTAATCCTTATATTTCTTCTAAAAGTTAGGTAATGTGAAAAATCAAATAGCATTCTTTTGTCACTTCTATTTTTTTAAGCTTACATTTATATATTATAAATCTATATTTATATTAGATCTTTGCCAAAATTTTAGATTACATCCAGTAATCAGAGACTGTTTGACTCTTTAAAGCTGAATTAGCTTCCAAAAGAAAATCTAAATTGGTCCAATATTTAGATTGATTTTACTATTTCTGACTGATTGTGACTTATTTGACCAACTGCATTAAATGATTAATTGCATATATTGAAAAACCCTGGACTGAGTGTAACCCTGGGTATTTTTCTGGTAATTTCTTCTTTGACTCTTATGCCTCTGAAAAGATGGAAAATATAAAGCAATCTTCTTTTACTGTACTCTCAAGTATATTTTTTTTGTTATGAATTTTTTACATTCTATTTTTAAATTTTTATTTTATTGATTTTTTATACGGTAGGTTCTCATTAGTTATCTATTTTATACATATTAGTGTATATATGTCAATCCCAATCTCCCAATTCAGCACACCACCACCACCACTCCTGCTTTCCCCCCTTGGTGTCCATACATTTGTTCTCTACATCTGTGTCTCTATTTCTGCCTTGCAAACCGGTTCATAAAGGATATTTATTTCATATACAGCTTGCCTTTTGAAAAGTAATTATATTAACATAATTTCTTCGTGGGTTACATTCTTGTTTGACAGGTGACTTTTTTGAAAAGTTATCCATACCCAACATTGTCAAGTCACATTATTTTATTCCTTTGAATGTGCACAATGAGTTATGAACACAATGGTATTTGTTCTGGTGAGAGGGAATAAATTATGTACTCAACTGTATACCATATAGGTACATTTTTCCTTTGAATTTAGCTAGACTTGGGCAGGTGGGTAAAGAGACTAATGTTTTTCTCTTAGTGTGGCATTTATCAACCACCACAGTGGCTCAAAGCACTTTTGTTCTCTCTTCATGTCCCAGGGGTCGCAATATAGATTTTCATTTTGCCAGCTGGAAGGAGTCTGAAAACTCTACCTGATGCTTGGTCTTGATCAGCTGCTGCTCTTCATTGACTGAGCAAGTAATCATTTTACTGCCACAAATATAGAGAGCCAACCTATCCTAAGTGTGACCCTGTAATTCATTTGCTCTTTGTGTTACGCTAAGCTGTCCTATTGAAGGACAACAGAAGGTGCCTGGGTTAGATGGTGAGACGTCTGGGCCACTGGCCACAATTTCAAATGAAATCCACAGTTTGTGCATGAAGATAAAATATATATGGGGTTTCTCTTAAGCAGAGTCTGCAGAAGATCACACATACACACACATACACAAAATTTTTAGAATTCTGGTATATATTTTATACTCACCCCAAGCTGTGCCTTCCATTTGAAAGTGTGACCAGTAACCCAGACTTCTCATTATTTAACACAGGCCATTTCTGATTTCTCTCAACCAGACAGCTTAATGTAAAACAAGGAGCAAATTATTACAGGGTCACTCTTAGGATAGGTTGCCTCTTCACCTTAGTGGAGAGTGAGTGAGTGAGTGTGTGTGAGTGGTATAGTTGTCTTCAGAATTCTACTTAGGAGTAGTCCAACATATATGTAGTGGTTAGCATTAAGGTATAGAATTATGTGTGTGTTTATTGCTTCCTTGCTTATTTGTTTTTTAAAGTCATTTATTACTATTTATTTAAAGTAAGACTATGTCCAGTTAATTACCTGATGGACGTAAGTCCCTACTGGTAAACTATTATCACTACTTTAAATGTAAGTATCTTCAACTAATGCTACCAAACAAATACTTTCTTAGGAACCATTTTGTTCATATTAACATGCTAGATCATGGGAATACAAAGATGCATAAAAACACCATGCTTATTTGAAAAAAAATCTAAATTGCCCTTTAAACAACACTGAAGGCACAGATGTGCTGAGCAATAGGGAGAAATCAAGGCAATTATACTTATTTTGGTCATCACTTTACATTTTTAAATTAAAATAATTTATTTCCAAATTTAAAGGGCCACCATTTAAAACTTCACTCCCATAAAGATGTCTCTATTTAATATTTTCTTAAAATATATATCTTTTTTAGTTATATATCACTACATAGTAAACATCCCCAAAACTTGATGGCATACAACAGGAATCATTTTAATGTGTTCACAAACTCTGACAGGAATTCAAAAAGGGCATAAGGAGATGGCTTTCCTGGGTTCCATGATATCTGGGACTTCAAGTGGGAAGAGAGAAAGATGTAGAGGGCAGGAGGTGTTGGAGTTGGTGAATCCATGTCCATCTTTTCCCGTTGCGGAGCACAGGCTCCGGATGCGCAGGCTCAGCGGCCATGGCTCACGGGCCCAGCCGCTCCGCAGCATGTGGGATCTTCCCGGACCGGGGCACGAATCCGTGTCCCCTGCATCGGCAGGCGGACTCTCAACCAATGTGCCACCAGGGAAGCCCCACGTCCATCTTGACTTCTCCCACTCATTTGTCAGGTTTCTGGGTTTGACACATCTGTGTTTATGTTCCACTGAAGTACAAAAATGTGACCTAGCCAGGATGTTCGGGCTATAACAGGATGACTGTATTCCATGAGGGAATGAAGTAAAGACATCCCTAAGGGGGAGCACTCCATGAGACTGGGTCAGAAGCTGCTTGGGCTTCCATGGCATAGCCTCAGAAGGCACATAGCATCACTTATGCCATATTTTATTAATGGGGCACTCATAAGCCATTCACTCTCAGTGGGATACATATTAAATAATTTGGTATTGGATTTAAAACCACTCAATGACTGAATTTGATAATGCCTTTGCATATAGAAGCATATTTCACTTCACTTTATTTATTAAGATGTGCTGTCATTTGAATGATATATATTCATTATAGGCTTCAAGGTAGGTAATATATTGCCAGTGAATAAAATAAAAGAGAAAAATGTATTAACCAAACCATCAAAATAAAAGTTTTTAGAGTGTGTAGAAAAAATTGTAATGATTTAAAGCATGTTTAACTTTGACTGACACCTGAGTTCTGTTACAATTCTATGTTAATAGATTAACTCATTGAATTCTTAAAGTACATTTTAGAAAAATGAAGCCTGCAATTTTCAATATGTCATAAATGGTATAACTAGATAAATTCTCAACCTCCTTGTCAGAATCTGATATAGTATTTCCCAACATGTGTCTCTTTCTTGTGGGGATGAGTCACAATAAATGTATTCCATTATCAGCTCCTTTTAAAATCATATATTCTTACCTTCTTAATCTGCTATCCCTGCCCACTGTGGAAAATCACTGGGTGTATTAGAAGAGTAAAAATTAATTTAGAAAATATTTAGGCTGAAAATGACAGAAGAATATGACCACCCTGGAGGAAAACAATAAGCTTTGTTTTTCTGTTTCACATTATAGCAGGTGCAGAGGTATGTGGGTTACTGATATCAGTTCAGAATCAACAAAGCCAGGACACAAAACATGATTACATGACTGCAAGTGTCCTGCTTTCCTAGGAGAGTTAAAGGCAGAATGCAGGAGCCAATGAAGGTGAACCTTTGTCTTACATTCCTTTCTTATCAGAAGAGTCTAATCTTTCTTAAAGCCAGTTTTTATGTGCTCTGTGTTGACTAGAAGAGGGTCACACTATCACCCCTATGTGCAAAGGTCAGGCAAAGGGATATTTGGCTTTTCTGGCCTCTGTAATGGAAGATATGTAAGGCGCAATGGTGTGTTATAATCGTAGTGGGCAGGACAATGTGCTCCCCCACCAAGTTGCCAATATCCTAATCCCCAGAACCTATGAACATGGCAAAAAGGCACTACAGATGTGATAAGGATTTTCTGATGGAAGATTATCCTGCAGTAGCTGAGTAGTCACATCACTCCTTATCAGTGAAAGAGTCAGGAAAGAAAATTAATGTCAGAGGAATGTGACATGAGATGGACTCAACTGACCGTTGTTGGCTTTGAAGATGGAGGGAAGGGCCAGGTGCCAAGGAATGCAGGTGGCCTGTGTCAGTGGAAAAGGCAAGGGAATGGATTCTCCCCTAGAGCCCCCAGAAAGAAAGCAGTGCTTCCTACACCTTGACTTTAGCCCAGTGAAACTCAGTTTGGACTTCTGACCTCCAGCACTGTAAAATCATCAGTTTGGGTTGTTTTAAGCCACTACATTTACAGTAATTTTTTACATCATCAATAGAAAATTAATGCAATAATCCTATACTAAAGAGAATAGATTGACCCTCTGTTTCACAATCCTATTTTACCATATGACATATTTTATACCTAAATTTATTAAACTCTTTTATTAAGACATTTTCTCTAGAATATATATTTTCATAAAGTTGGTGATGATAGTTACAAATTGGTAATAAAATACCACCGATGCATAAATATCACTTTGCTTCACAGTTTCAAATTTTCTCAAAAAATAATAGTATACCAAGACAGTTGTAGTTTTTAATTTTTTAAATTTTTTTCATTATTTCTTTTTAAATATTATATGAGTTTTTTACTATGTGAATGTATTAGTTTGTTTTATTTTACTGAGGTACAGTTGATTTACAATATTATGAAGTTTCAGGTATACAACTATCAGGTTAAACAGACTTTTAACTTTAGATATACAGTATCAGGTATATAGTGATTCACAATTTTTAAAGGTTATAATCCAGTATATGTATTATGAAACAGTTGTTACTTCAAGTTTTTCTAAAATGAGAAACCATAAATGAATGAATAAGATATAAAAATAAGAATAATTAACCATAAAATTCTAGCATAATCATCATAGCAATGGGCTATCATTAGGTATAAAGGTGACGCTACTACACCAACACCATTTATTACATATTTTGAACGATTTTTAATAATGGCATATAGTAGGGTTTGAACAGAGTGCTACATAGTCACTTATTCATCTCTCATCTTTATAATTAATAAGAAATAGGCAAAGAAATCAGTTCAAAATATCGGTCTTATTATGACAAAATCGGATTCCAGGGAGTGATCATGATGATCCTCTTTGAATTCCCTCAATATATATATATATATATATATATATATATATTAGCTTTTCAATTTATCTTAATAAAATTGCACTTCCAAATGTCAACAGTTATTGCGATGGCAACATTTTACATTTTACTATATTATCACAGTCAATAATTTGCAAAACCAAACAAAAAAAGAGAATAAGACTCTCCAAAATTTCAATATGGCTTTTATACTAACACTAAAACACTGTATTTGTGGCTAAAACACTACAACTAAATAGAATAGAGAGACTATGTCATGTTATTATAATAACTATTTTAACATGAAGGAATAAAACACAATGAAGAATACATGCTTGTTTGGTGCTAGTGACACAACAATTTGCAGTCTTAAAGATAAAATAAAATGCATAATTTGAACCAGATGTTGAAATGGTTCAGGGTTAGTATCTAAGGGCAAGTACTTCAGAAAATACATAGAAAGGTAACCATGCATTTGCTACAGGGAGTACTCTATGCAAGGGTCTTTACATTGCACTTCACTTGATGGCTCAAAATGAAAATGTGATCTTCTCCCCATCATGTATTTTTTAAAAATCTCACAGGAGAAGCAATTCAGCATAGCTCTATAGTCAGATTTCTGGCATTATCATTACTGGCTATGGGACCTTGGGAAACGTAAACTCTCAGAACCTCAGAGTACCCATGTGTAAAATGAGAATGAAAATAGTTAAATTTATCGCATAGGGTTATTGTCTTTTACTTATTTTTTTTACTGGAGTAAAATTGCTTTACAAGTTGTGTTAGTTTCTGCTGTACAGTGAAGTGAATCAGCTATACGTATACCTATATCCCCTCCCTCTTGGACCTTCCTCCCCCCCCACTCCAATCCCACCCATCTAGGTCATCACAGAGCACTGAGCTAAGCTCCCTGTGCTATACAACAGGTTCCCCCTAGCTGTCTATTTTACACATGGTAGTGTATTTATGTCAAACCCAATCTCCCAATTAGTCCCATCCTCCTCTTACCCCTCTGCGTCCACATGTCTGTTCTCTACATCTACGTCTCTATTCCTGCCCTACAAATAGGTTCATCTGTACCATTTTTCTAGATTCCACATATATGCGTTAATATACAATATTGGTTTTTCTATTTCTGGCTTACTTCACTCTGTATGACAGACTCTAGGTCCATGCACATCTCTACAAATGACCCAATTTTCTTCCTTTCTATGGCTAAGTTACATTGCATTGTATATATGTACTACGTCTTCTTTATCCATTCATCTATCATTGGACATTTACGTCGTTTCCATGTCCTGGCTATTGTAAATAGTGCTGCAATAAACATTGGGACACATGTGTCCTTCTGAATTATGGTTTTCTCAGGGTATATGCCCAGTAGTGGGATTGCTGAGTCGTATGGTAGTTCTATTTTTAGCTTTATAAGGAACCTCCATTCTGTTCTCCATAGAGGCGGTATCAATTTACATTCTCACCTACAGTGCAAAAGGGTTCCCTTTTCTCCACAACCTCTCCAGCATTTATTGTTTGTAGATTTTTTGAAGAGGGCCATTCTGACCAGTGTGAGGTGATACTTCATTGTAGTTTTGATTTGCATTTCTCTAATAATGAGTGATGTTGAGCATCTTTTCATGTGCCTCTTGGTCATCTGTATGTCTTCTTTGGTGAAATGTCTGTTTAGGTCTTCCCCCCATTTTTTAATTGGATTGTTTGTTTTTTTGATATTGAGCTCCATGAGCTGTTTTTATGTTTTGGAGATTAATCCTTTGTCCATTGCTTCATTTGCAAACATTTTCTCCCATTCTGAGGGTTGTCTTTTCATCTTGCTTATGGTTTGCTGTGCAAAATGTACTCCCTCAATATTAAACTTGCTTACTTAGTCACAGAGAGAGATAGAAATCGTAGACTTCCTCAGTCTAGTAAAGTGACCAAGTGGTGGTGAGCAATCCAGAAGCCTCCACCTTGTGAACAAATGCTAGAGATGGAGCAAGAGAATCTCAGCCAGGGATGCTTGGTTCCTTCTCCCCAGTGCAGAAATGATTTAGGCTCACAAAGAGGTTGGAATTTAGCAGTTTACAGAAATAGGAATAACTATCACATTCTAGGATTGAGACAATGATTTGAATACACTATCATCCTAAAGTTTAGAAACATCATAATTTCTATAGTTGAAGTAAAAGGATTATACATTGAATGGTTACCTCTTAATGAGGGTTAAATCATATCATAAAAGCTATACTAGATGAAGGCAATTAGGGGAAAAAAAGGAAAAAGTTATGAGGGACTAAGGAACATCTTTACTGGAATAAAGACCAAAAGCAAATCTGAAAATAAATTAAGCATTTTTTGTGGCATTAAATGGTGGTGCTTGCCCAGGTTAATCCAAGAGAGGAATGCTATTTAAAGAACCTTGCAATATACGCAGACTCTGCCTTTTATTGCTTCACATTTCAAAAGTTTTATTTTGCTATTTTGTTTATTAGAATCTTCCAGTTTTCCATCTATATCCTTGTATGTATCACAAACGTCTGAGGGAAGGAAAGCACCAGTACGTTTGAATTTCACCTTATGAAGACACTTTAAGACATAATTTCTAGGGTTGCATTAGATGCATTGGACATTTGTCAATGCTGAAAAAGCCTATGAATGGTAATATTACCCTTTTCATATTCTGCTCATATGTATTGTGGTAAAATCGTCATGATTAAAAAAAGTGCATGCAAAAATAATATGGAGAAGGGATCATGGCTACAGTAGGGGATGTTTATTACAGTTTTTTTCCCCCCCACTATGTTCTCTACCCTGTTTTCTCCCTTACTTGATCATTTAGAAACAAACAAAAACTTTAAAAGTGTATAACAGACAATTTTGGAGTTCATTGAGACTTAATAAAGTTACTGACAGACCTTAGTCTGAGACAATTTGAGAAGAAATACACTCAAAGCTATAGTACGTAAGAAAAGCACACTTAAAGTCCTTCAGACTATTTTACTAAATTTAACTCCAAATCAGTACATACTAACTAAAGGTCTAAATAGGCATTCAGAATCATTCTGGACTTTCTTCATACAGATCTGCAATTTTATGCTAATTGCCAGCTATTAAATTTCATTTCATTTTTCTACTCAGAATTCTAAAATTAATAAAATCGCAAGTGAAACATTTATACAGTGTTAAATCCAAACTTTGATCATACAGTTTAGGATAATTAAATTTTCCCTTGAAAAGATAAATTAAAAATCATTGATAACTTGAAGTTGTTTGATCACCCCAGATATTAAAACAAATATATACTAACTTTTGTAGTGTTTTAGGCAAGGTGATAAAAGAAAAATAAATGGGCCTGCAAATTTTACTGCCTTCACTTTACTGCCTGCAAATAAAACATGGAGAATTACACATAAAGTACACATACCACTTGTTTCTATATTGAAATTGTATCTTATTTTCATAGGCAGTAGAATTATTTTACTTCAAAAAATGAAGCTACAGAAGCACACACGCATGCACACATACATAAACGTATGTATTTATATAATGTGAACAGTTAGAGGATATTATGGCATAATGACATCTGGTTTCATCAGTCATTTTGTAAACATGATGCAAAATATGTTGAGATAGAATGAAGCTATATTATTTATCTGGGATTTTTTTCCTTGCAGACACAAACACACAATAAAAACAGCACTGCTCAATTAGCATAAAAGCACATTGAATTTTTTTCTGTTTGTTTTGCTTGAGGGGGCAAAACAACAGAGTTGTTTTCTTCTTCCTGCTATATTTCTATCAAACACATTTTTACTGCAAACTATGTTTGAATTTTCGGCAAGTTATATTCATTCTTGTAAGTCAGAAATAATTTTCAATGGCAGCTCTCTGTGCTCCCTTAAGGAAATATATTAGCCACCACATAGTGGTTTAAGTGCACAATTAGTCTTTTTCTCACCCTTTCGATGTTATACTTCCAGGTGGGTGGTCTTTAAACATGCAAGTAGTCATTTCAAGGACACTGAATGCACCCTAGTTTGGCTCTTCTACTGGAGTCAAAGATTCATTATTTTCAGTCGTGTTTGGCTTTAGATGGGATGGTTTGAAATAAGTCTGAAAGTTTTAATTCTTCAGTGAATCACTCTCCACAGAATGACAAAGTCTGATAAATGATAACCTACTTGGAAGAAAGGATGCTGCTAAATTAAACATTCCAATCACTCAGAAGAAGCAGCAGGACAGTAACAGAGATTTTCTTTTTCTTAATTCTATCAGATTAGATAATGGAAAAAAATTAAAAGACATAAATTTACTTTAATATAAAAATAAAGCCTGGCTACTTTTTAATAGCAAGTGATGCACTTTATCCGATTACTCCTGCAATATAATAAGGTTACTGGGGAAATACTGCATTATTGTAATAAGCCACAATACTGATTAATTATAGTGTGTAGACCTAAAACAAATAGATTGCCAATTATTTCTCCAGCAAAGATGGGCTTATTTGGGATCAGCGAGAAATTGCAGTTTGAGGTCTGCAATCATGGAGAGCTACGTGCAAGTCCTTGAAGGCCGGGGAAGGAGAATGCTTTTATAGAGGGGAAAAGGAAGTTGAGGGGACTATAGTAAACAAACAATCCATGGCTTTTCATTGGCTGAATTGTTGCCAGGAAAAAGAAGGGTCTTTCCTCTTCCTGTTGGACTCTGTTCTTGCCTCAGGGCATGAGAGCTCCCCCTTCTGGTCTCCCAACTCTATTTAATTGAGGTTTCTGCTTATTAATTTTTTTACAAGTGAAAAGAAAAAAAAAAAAAAAGACTGTATCTCTTACATCCAGGGCTATTTTAGTACTTAATTAACACCCACAATTATAAGACAATGATTCGAGGACTGGAATTGAAGCCCTCTATGTTAAAGCCTTTCTCAATTCTTAGGTTATTCGGTTCTCAGTCCCAGGTGTCTCCAAATCCAAGTGGCCCATGGAGGTGCTGACCCAAAGTGAGAAATCAGCATCAATTCAACAAAAGCAAGCTGCCATTAGGAAAATTCTGCTTAAGAAAAATTGAAATTGTCCTATGTCATGGGTGCAATTCTTCTCAGAAGTGATTGACTCCTCTCTTTACACATCTAAGAGTATTTAGTGTTTAAGCTACATATAAACAAGGAAGATATGAAAGCAATGAGTCCAATCTCACTCTCCCTTCTCCTCACAAAACTTTATTAAATCATACCCAACTAAAGGAAAAATTATTTATTATCATTAAGGATGAGAATTAATTACAGGTATCAACAGTAGCACAAGGGAAAGGATAAAGCAATCCATCTCCCCAAAATAACTATATCAATAAGAAGATAATTTAGAAAATACTTTAAAAGGGCAAAAAGTGTCAGCCTTTTTTGCTAAGTTGATATTTGTTGACTATAACTGTGGCATTACTTTTGCCTTCAGCAATGTTCCAGTAATAACTATATATATATATATATATTTTTTTTTTTTTTTTGCTGATTTACAAATAAATTTATTATTGTGCGAATATTAATTTAACAGAGCTTACACATATTATTTGGTACTTTGGCATTAATATATTACAAAGCAAATCGAGAATATTATAAATATAATTTTCAACCTAAAATTATATCTTTCAAACTAATTACTATGAAAGTAGTAAAAAAAAAAAGTTTGTTCTGTTGATTAAATAAATTAGATTTTTTTTTGTCATTTGACATGCTGTGTTGCATTGAGCCATAATGTAATCCAATTTTTTAAAATATTTAAGTATTGCAAAAAAATACTGTACTATACTGTACAGTACTGTACTATAAATATAGTATTGTATATATATATAGTATATATACTATATATATAGTATATATAGTATAAATACTGTACTATATATAATTTCTGTTTCTCTTTTCACATGATTACCCAATAATGTGGCTTTTTACCCTCATTATGCCTCAGTTTATTCATCTATAATGTGGGGATATTAATAATAACTGCTTCACAATATAGGCACATTGAATTTGTAATTTACCTTGCATTAAATTTTTTGCTTTTTACATAGTAAGAATTTAAGTACTGTTAATATTAGTGTTAGTTTCAGCAAAAGTCTGGTTCATCTACTTAGCACTGGACTTACTTGATTTTGCATAGCCATGGAAGATGCTTCTGGGGCTCAACAGAGTCTTCTCGGTTTCCAATTGGCCATGCAGGATTTTATGTACTTGACGATCTTCTCTGACCAAGGCAAGTCAGAGACAGGCTCTTTCCAAGCCATAACATCAAGTGCATTCCATATACATCCACATACAGCATAGTTCTTCATACGTTTTAGCTTTCCCATATTGTTCTAAAAATGCCCAGTTTCTATGAGAATTCAAATCTGGGAATATGCATTAAGACCTGTGTTGTGAGCCCTAAATAGAATTCAGGGGGTTAGCTACTTTCTGAAACTTTTGACTGCTTTGCTTTTAATATTATTATTTTATTTCTGGCTAACTTACAAAAATTAAATGCAGAAATTACAACTAATGGCTCAATACTTATAGAGTGAATACACCATTGTAACTACAGAGTGCATCAAAAATTAGACTAGTATTGGGATCTCAGAAACCAACATTCATTCTCCTCCCAAATTTCTACATCTACCTCCACCCCAAAGATAACCAGTGTGCTGACCTTCAAACGCATACATTAGTTTTCCACTGTTTTAACCATGTAAAAGTGAAATTGCACCATATGCATTGCTTAGTGTCTGCTTTCTTTCACTTCGTTTTATGTGTGTGAAAGTTATTGGTATTGTTGTGAGTAGTAATAGTGAGTTCATTTTCATTGCTGCATAGAATTTTGTTTTATGCATATACCATATTTATTCTACATTTGATGGAAATATTATTGTTCCAGTTTTAACGATTGTGAATAATTATGCTATGAACAATCATATGTGTATCTGTTTGTGACATATATATGTACACATATTTTGGGGAATACATCTAAGATGCAATTGCTCAATCATTGGATATGCATATGTTGAACTTTAGCAGGTAATTTTAAATATTTTTCTAAGGTGGTTCTTGAATTTTCACTTCTAATAACAGTTCATCCTTGCCAAACTGGTATTGTCTTTTTTCTTCTCCTTCATTTAAAAAATTTTTCTGCTATGTTTGTTGTAATACATTTTCATAGATTTATTGGCCATCTGGACGTCTTTTGAAAGATACTTGTTGGAGGTTCTGCTATTTCTTCTATTATTTATCCAAATTTTTCTTAGTGATTTGCAGGATATCTTTATATAGTTGAGATAAGACCCCCTTTGTTTTATCTATTCATGTTCTACTTCTTTGTGACAACAGAAGTTGACTTTACTTGCCAATATTTAGTTGAGGATGACTCCATATTCAAGGCTATTTTAATCCAAACCAGTATTGAAATGATTTGAACCCTGGGCTTCAGAGACAGTCAGGTTGTTCTAGTTCTGCTTCACCCTTTACCAAATGTATAATCTTTTTTTATTCCCCACAGAAAGTCTGGGGTGCTTACCAAAGCCCTTCCAGCAGTATAAAAGTTGGGGGAGAGTGAGATAGAAAGAGGAAAAGCCAACAACACATTTACTATTTAACTAAGAGGAGACCATCCTTACCTGGGGGCGTGCATTCTGTCAGTCTTTCTGAGGTGTAGGGAAAAAGAGGTGAGGAGGAAAATAGTGTCAGAAATCATTTTTAGTTGATTTTTGAGGTCTTTACGACATTCAACACCAGATGCTTGTATTCTTTTACTACTCTTTACTACCAGCCCTTTGTTCAGGGGCTTTTATGGTAAAAGACAAAACATAAGCTGCAGATGATCCCAAGAGTCAAAATCATATCACAGGTAAGTTTCAAGGGACAGAAGCTAGTTGCTGGAGTCAGCTGATGGGATAAGAAAAAAATAGCACTGCAACCTGAAACAGTATCCACATTGAAAAGTTACCACTGGGAGTCTAGAGAGGAGGGCAAAGACTGCCACAGTGTGAGAGAATAATTCCTCATGTGATGTGTCATCCTCTGCGGCGAGGCGCTTCACCCGAATCACAAGTCTGGTGTGCAGTGGTGGCGTCTGCATCGGAATCAGAATCCTTGCTATGATGGATGTGTTTCTCTGTCCTCCAGGATGATGGATCTAGTCATCAATAGTGACAATCTGGGTAGATAGGTCAGGTTCCACGAGCAACTTGATCCTAGTCAGTTTTATTTCAGAAAGGACCTTTTTGTAGTCATCTACATGAATGACACAGACAGTTCAATCAATAGCAACAATTTGTTTCCAGTCTGCAGCTCTTAAGAGGGGAATGTTTAATTGGCCAATCTATAGTTTTCCAAATGATAGAATAACAGGGAACAATGGCGATACCCAAGTGTAAGTGAAACTATAACAAGTTTTGCCAAATGGCGCAGCATTGACCAGGGCTAGGAGAATGATCTTAAGTTCTGCTGACTGAACAGCGCACCTAAATCAATTTTTGGCTCTGTATAGCTGGTGTTGAAGTTGAATAGTGCAACAATCTCATAGACAACCTTGGGTTTCAGCTAAGTAAATCACCAGTGAACCAGGCCCAGGCATTTAAGGGAACCTCTGTAAATCAAGAGCTTTAGTGAACCAGTGGTTTTGATTCATGTAGTGCAGTGGAGATAAAAGTTTCACCCAAAGAGATAGCTGCCACATTTTCATGTAAATGTAAATATCCACTGAGGCAAATTTTTTTAAAGGGGCGGTGTAGGAGTTAGTGGCTGTTTCCAATAGGTGGCCTGTTGCACTGGGGAGGGGCTCTCAGTACTCCAGCAGCCATTAGGAAGTTAAATAGAGCTGTGATTCATCTCTCTTTTCCTGGGTTACTTACTACATTGTTCCCATCTGACCACTGGGGAGGGAACAGGTTGAAGGTGGGGGGGGAGCCAGTGTGGTATTTTACTCGCAGCTCTCTAATAGTGGCAGACCCTGAATGGGAGCATCTTCTCTAATTCTTATGTCGTAAGGATGTACAGATACACAGCACATCAATGCTACTGGCGTATTCAGCAGAGGACATCAGAACAGCAATATATTGAATTTGCTGTAGGTCCCCCCACCCACAAAGTCACTTTAGTTTCCCTTCTCCACTGTGCCCTTAACCTAATTTCCCTCAGTTGAATTTGAGTGTCCTCTTCCCTCCTGAAACCTGCTTGGATGGTGACTTTGGTACCTGTACCCAACAAAGCTGTAACAATTTCCGTCCCTCCCATTGAAGTTCACCGGCATACCTGGATGGACTTCCGTCTCTTTTAGGAACAAGGAGAGCTCGTTCACACTCCAATCATCTTCCTCCTTGAAGCAACTGAGATTGGATTAGGGAAGAATGGAGGAATCAGGGCATGCAGAGGCAGAGAGGGGCCTCCACGCTAACAGGCATGACACACTTCCTGTCAGGTTTTATTGGCGTGTATACCAGTTACATCTTAACCAAACGAACTTCTAAAGTTTTTGATTGAGGCAAAGCTCTTTATTGAATACTAATAGCTTTCAATATTTATTTTAATTTTGGAGACTCCAGGGGTCAGCAGCCACAGTTGTATTGCCTTTTGGCTTGGACCACTGAGCTTGCTAACCCAGTGTCACAAAATCAAGCTTTCTTCTGTCTACCCAGAGAATAGTACACGAAAGCACAGACACCATCTGGGCCACACATTTAAATCACATGTCTCACTGCTAAGCCCCTCCGCATCAGTTGAACTCTTATTCATTAATAGGTATCGCAGTGGGTAACCCAACCTCCTCCTGAAACCCTACACCTTCCACTGAGCGGAGAACATCCACTAACAGAGCTCAGAAAACGTCTCATAGCCCTGAACCCACTCCTCAGGGCCATCGTACATCTCTTACTGGAAGCCACGCCTCTGTCACCATCCCATCCTCACTGACAAAGTCAATGTTATGGATCTGAGATACTTCCTGTCTTCAAGCTAACAGTTTAGCCTGACACAGCTTCATGGATGCTGGCATGAGTCGTGAGAAGTTAAGGACAGAGGCAAACTTTATCACTCATGGCACACCAAGCATCTTGAAACTGAGGCGTATTGGCCTCAGTTTCCCTTGCTCCCCCGCAAACCCCGAGTCCCATGGTAGAGATCCAGATAAGCCTGTGTAAATGCCTGCGTACACACTGGGTTGCAGTCAATGAGAGAAACCCGGAGTTTTAGGCAGTCTGAATTCTTTTTTAATTTTTAAGTATTTTTCATGGAAGTATAATTGAGAACAACATTATATTAGTTTGATTTGACATTTGTATACATTGCCAGATGGTCACCACAATAATTCTAGCTACCGTCTGTCACCATACAGAGTTACAAATTTTTTTTTCTTGTGATGAGAAATTTTAAGATTTGCTTTCTTAACAACTTTCACATTTGCAATACAATGTTACTGACTATAGTCACCACGTTGTACATTACAACTCCATGACTTATTTATGTTATAACTGGAAGTTTGTACCTCTTGATCCAACCCCTTTACTCATTTTGCCCACCTCCCCAACGCCCCTCCCATCTAGCAACCATCAGTCTGAATCTACTAGTTCTGTTTTGTTTGCTTGTTTGAATCCTTTATAATGGGTATTAAGTGTGCCTGCTCTTTGCTCCAGGGAGAGACCTAACCTTTACTATAATGGACAGTAAACACACCTGCCCTTTGCTCCAAAGGGAGTCATTAGCTTTGTCTTCCAAAACTGATTGCTCTAAAAACAACCTTGAAAAAAGTAGTTTACAGCGAAGGTAAGACAGTGCCTCTGCTCACACAACATACAAAAATGCAAGACATTTAATAGACAGTCGTCTCCCAAAGACCAATATAGAGAAGTATCAACATATAGTTAGGAATAAAAGAAAAAATAGTCTTATCCAAAATGCTCATTTTTCTGGTATTAAAAATTGTTCATTAAGAGGAGTACTACATGCCTTGAAATAGTATATGTAGATGTTTCTTTTTAACTTTTAAGTTTTCTATATTGGTGTTTCTTTTGTTGTTGTTGTTTCTTTTGTGGTATGCGGGCCTCTCACTGTTGCGGCTTCTCCCGTTGCGGAGCACAGGCTCCGGATGCGCAGGCTCAGCGGCCATGGCTCACGGGCCCAGCCGCTCCGCGGCATGTGGGATCCTCCCAGACCGGGGCACGAACCCGTGTCCCCTGCATCGGCAGGCGGACTCTCAACCACTGCGCCACCAGGGAAGCCCTATATTGGTGTTTTTATTCTATGGTAGATTTGATCTACATTTTATAGATGGAAATTTTTTTAATTCTATGTATTCTTTATATCTTTACTTGTATCAAAAATGCATATGTATGGGTGTGTGTATATATATACATATATATGTCATACATATGTGAGTTTTTAAAGTACTTCTATTTTAAAGTATGGGTACATTTTTGGCAAAAATATAAATACACTTTAAAAGTGTATAATTCAGAATATATTTGAGTTATATGTTTATTGTGCTATAGACTTGCATTGAAGTTTCATTTTAAAAATACAGGAAGTGGGAAGCAGCCGCATAGCACAGGGAGATTAGCTCGGTGCTGTGTGACCACCTAGAGGGGTGGGATAGGGAGGGTGGGAGAGAGACACAAGAGGGAGGAGGTATGGGGATATATGTATAAGTATAGCTGATTCACTATGTTATAAAGCAGAAACTAACACACCACTGTAAAGCAATTATACTCCAATAAAGATGTTTAAAAAATGCAAAAAATAAATACAGGAAGTCATTTGTTAGTGACATAGATACATAAAATTCATTTGTATTTTTAAAAAAGGTAAATATTGGTAAAGAAAATGTGTTGTATAACTATGTGCTTTCTCCATGATAGATATGACATCTGTAAAATTTAAACTAAAATTTTATATTAGCCATGTGACAAAAATTTCAGTTATAAGTGCATTTTAGCATCTTGGTTTGATAAAATAGGTACGGAAACACGTGGAAATAGGCTCAATATTAAAGAAAATAATTTACCAACCATAAGGTTTGTGTTTAAAAACTTTATGGTTTTGTGTTTATATTTCCAAAAATATAGTATTGGACAGCTAGTAAACTGTATATCTCCCTTTCAGGAGTTACATACTTAATCTGGCTCAGAGAAAGTTCTACTTTTGGCCATCTTTGACCATCTGGTACAAGATATTCTTATTTGCCATTTCAACAGTTTAATGTATGAAAAAGGCTTATTCATCAAATACTTTTTCTCTTAATTACAGATATGCTGTACAGTTTATAGGGAAATGAAAAAGCAAGGCTTATAAATGAATGAGTCGGTTTGTGTAATAAAATAATAAATTCATAACAAGTCAATATTACAGAGATTGTTGAGTGAATGAGATCTAGGAGTAACTACACTCACTTCCCACTAGTGTCACACCTGCTTAGAGATTAAATTGCATTATTTTATGCTACATTAAAATGGCATTTTCTAGATGATATTTTACATTTCTGATAGGCAGTAGCGAATGCTTCGGTGCACTCAGCAACATTCTGTTTTCTGCGGTGAACATTTCTATTAGTGACAATTCATCCATAATTTCATTGCAGCAAAAAGGCAATGTCAGCCAGGACACGGGTGTATGCACCCTCTTTTTCTAAACCAGAGTAATAAGGCACTTTAGCATTGTTAATAACTTCTAAATTCAGGCAGATGGAACTTCAATTTAACGCTTCGTCTGAATGCCACCGCCTACAAACATTAATACTGAATAAAATCTGTGTTTTGAAGAAAGAGCACAATTTTCTATCTTATAATTTTAAATTACATTATTTTTAAAAACTGAGGTTATTGACATCTTCTATTATGTTTATGTTTTATTTCTGTTAGAAAGATATCGATCCCATATATCTCTTATGTGGTAATTTTTCCTTTCCTATTTTATTTATGACTGAATATTAGTATTTTTTAGATAATATTTTTAGATAATAATATTAGAATATTATTCACATTTTTGGAATTATAACTACCTAATGGTTTCATGAGATATAATTTGTCAGATTTTTAGCATAAGTAATTTATGTGAATATCATATTTTCTTATTTAAAAAATATGCTTATTATTTCTGGGGAAAAAACTCTGTAGCACTCATTAAAAATGCTTTGCCCAGGGGACTTCCTTGGAGGTCCAGTAGTTAAGATCTTGCCTTCCAAAGCAGGGGGTACTGGTTCCATCCCTGGTCAGGGAGCTAAGATCTCACATGCCTCACGGCCAAAAGACCAAAACATAAAAAACAGAAGCAATGTTGTAACACATTCAATAAAGTCTTTAAAAATGGTCCACATCAAAAAAATCTTAACAAAATAAAGAATGCTATGCCCAGATCCAGAAATGGATAACACGGCTCTTCCTTGTCCACATAGTTCTTGGCTCATTTTAAATCTTCCATAAAAGTTTTATTAACAAATATATGAGTATATACATTTTTATTGGAGATTCAAAATTTTGATAAAAATTGGCATTTAAAAAATACATCGGGCTTCCCTGGTGGCGCAGTGGTTGAGAGTCTGCCTGCCAATGCAGGGGACACAGATTCGTGCCCCGGTCCGGGGTGATCCCACATGCCTTGGGGCGGCTGGGCCCGGGAGCCATGGCCGCTGGGCCTGCGCGTCCAGAGCCTGTGCTCCGCAATGGGAGAGGCCACAACAGTGAGAGGCCCACATACGGCAAAAAAAAAAAAAAAAAAAAAAAACAACAATTTTAAGAAATTTGTATAATTTATAAAATTATGGGTTATTATTTTTAAAATGGCTTATCTACATAGAAAAGGAAGAAGGAAGAGGGTAAAATTAAAAGAACATGAATCTGAATCAGTGCAAAGAAGCCCCTTATAATATTTAGGATAGCCCTCACTTTTTTCCTCATTTAGCTTATTTTAATGAACCAATAAAATATTTAGAAAAGTGATGCATTCATTTAGCAAAACCATTTATTGGTTAGCAGGGATTTAATTTCTGCCCTAGTTGGGGAATGTATTTAAAGCATAGTTATTGGTAAATCAGATTATTTTCAAGCCTTCCCATTCCTTTTTAAAGTAATGACAGTGTGATAATTATTGAAGCAATATGTCCAGCCAATTAAATATTTCAGTGAGAAAATAATGCTACAATAGCAAAGTGATTTATTTAAGAAAATATGCTACTAACAGGAGCAAACAAATTGCATTAATATGCACCAAGGCATGTAGAACACTGCTGGGTAGCAAATTAAATGAAGAAATCAAGTGCCTCACTAAGACCAATTCTTATTTGGAAAGTTGAATACACACCACTCAGCTTTGTCTTTGCTGTTTTTAAACACATCTTTAGGAAGTTTGTCTATTGAATTGAGTATTTAACTTTGAGAAATAACAAATTTACTATTGCATTAGATGTAAAACTCCTTATTTAAAAGACTCAATCTATTAACTATCTTAGTCTTCAATAAGGAATGAAATACATAATGTCAATAATTTCAAAGTTTTAAGTTCTATTTCACATTCAGTCTCACATACAAAACTGCTTGTAATGTTAAGCATGCAAGCAAATGAAAATAGTATCCATTCTCTAATTTCGCTCCACCCACTCACCATAGTACTTAAGTTGTGCTAATTAAAACTAAATTAAAACAAAACAGAACTAAACAGAAGCTTGGCTAGGAAGATCTGTATAGAATTTGGATGTATTTAACTGTGAAGACAGGTCTCAGCAGTTCAAGTGAACTAAGATATCCATCCCTGTGTAAGTCATGCCTACCAGTATTTATACTAATGAGATGGCATATTAAGTAATATGAGTCAAAGGCTAAGGAAATGAAATAAATACTGTAGTATTCTCCAGGACTCTATAAACATAAAAATAATCCTGGTTAATAATAATTTAAAAATAGGCCCTGGGATGGCTGGATTTCTAGGTCCTCTTCTCAGTTAGTATCAGTTTAGGAATACAAAATCGAGCAAAACTATATCCACTATCAGTGCGTTCAGTCTTTAGATATTGGGACCCTACTTTAGGAAGTACTGACAGAAGGAAATTTGCATGATACAAGAGCAGTTCTTGTCCATTCTATTTCTAAAATATGTTTCTAATTTATCCATGTTTCTACTATACCCACTACAGTTAACATGAACCAAGCTCTGATTATCACTCATCGAATGGACTTCTAAACAGATGTCACTACTTAGACTCTTGTCCTTCTCCCGTCCCTTCTGACATAGCAGTAAGAGGGATTGCTGTAAAGTGTAAACATGATCCTGTCATAGTCCCCAATTAAAACCCTCCATGGAGTTCTAATTAGATATAAAATCATGCTGAAAAATTTTACCATTATTTTCATATGCTGCAAAAATGAAAGTTAACCTACAGGAATGATAATATAAATTTGTTAATTTTAGGAAAATATAATATTTTTTGATATCACTCAGCTTGGGTTAAGTCATGCTGAAGTAACAATGGATGCAAAATTCTCAGTGGTTTATAACCATGCATTTCACTTTCTAACAGACATCACATGTTCGTTATAAATTGAATTCAGGTCTTTTTCAATTCTGGGATCCAGCTAAAGAGACATTTTTATCTGTACTCATATAATGGCCCTGGGTGCAAATGGCATTGAAATCTACTATTAGGAATCTCCTAAATACTAATCATTATATTTTAAAATAATACTTCTTAGGTATACACTTATCTTTAGATTACACAGCTTGAAGTGCCCTCAACTAATTCTGTTTTATTCAGAAATCTATAAGCTGAATTATTATGCACAGGGGAGTAGGGACAATCTTATCCACATTTGTATGTTCAGTGCATAACTGTGCTTTATCCATAGTGGGTCATTTATAAATATTTGTTGAATGAATAGTCATATTTGAATTAATCTAAAAGTTACCTTAAGGTTTTGATGTCCATTCCTGTCTGTCTTGCTTCACTGAGTATGACAATCTCTAGGTCCATCCATGTTGCTGCAAATAGCATTATTTTGTTGTTTTTTATGGCTGAGTCATATTCCATTGTATATATGTACCACATCTTCCTTATCTATTCCTCTGTGGATGGACATTTAGGTTGCTTCCATGTACTGGCTATTGTAAATAGTGCTGCAATGAACACTGGGATGCATGTATCTTTTCAAATTATGGTTTTCTTCAGATATATGCCCAGGAGTGGGGTTGCTGGATGATATGGTAGCTCTGTTTTTTTTTTTAAGGAACCTGCATACTGTTCTCCATAGTGGCTGTACCAATTTACATTCCCACAGTTCTGACGGGTGTGAGGTGATACCTCATTGTAGTTTTGATTTGCATTTCTCTAATAATTAGTGATATTGATCATCTTTTCATATGCTTTTGGCCATCTGTATGTCTTCTTTGGAGAAATGTCTATTTAGACCTTCTGCCCATTTTTTGATTCGATTGTTTGGTTTTTCTTGATATTGAGCTGCATGAGCTCTTTCCAGATTTTGGAGATTAATCCCTTGTCAGTTGCTTTGTTTGCAAATATTTTCTCCCATTCTGAGGGTCGTCTTTTCATTTTGTTTATGGTTTCCTTTGCTGTGCAAAAGCTTATATATGAAATCTAAAAAAAATGGTACAAATGAACTTATCTACAAAACAGAAATAGGGTTACAGATGTGGAAAATAAATTTACGATTATGAAGGTAAGGGGGGAAGGGATAAATTGGAAGATTGGGATTGACATATACTCACTACTATATATAAAATAGATAACTAATAAGGACCTACTGTATAGCACAGGGAACTCTTCTAAATACTCTGTAATGACCTATATGGGAAATGAATCTAAAAAAGATCAGATATATGTATATGTATAACAGATTCACTTTGCTGTACACCTGAAACTAACACAACATTGTAAATCAACTATATACTCCAATAAAAATTTTAAAAAATTTTTGATGTCCAGGTTAGGCAGACCAGATAAACCATCTTACTATAAGTAATTTTAACTCATTGCTCTTTGATTTTCTTGCATGGTTTTGGGAGAATCTGCTATGTGGCTCTTTATCATTTGGGAGAGCTTACAAATTACAAAATTTAGTTGAATATTCATAATGGAATCTTCTTCAGCAGAGATCTTCTAATATTTTGTGATCATGTATACAATTATAGAAATAATCATATTTACTTTCTATATACATTTTTGTTTATAAATCATACACATGGAATAATAAACCAATGATGTAAATTTTATATCACACAAAATATAATATAAAATAGTGAAATAATAAGAATAGAAGTGTGCCCTAACAGTTTCTCCCAACTGGAAACCTTTGTCCCATCATATCAGGAGATTCTGGGAGTTGCTGGAAAGCCTAATGCTCCAGAACATGAGAGGAGAGTAAACCACATTGTTTGGGGTCAACATTGAGAATCTCAATTTAGGACGATTTTTATTACTTTCTTTAGGATAAGATACACAGTATGTTAAGCCAATGAGAACAAATAAGATTGATTTGTCCTTAGATTTGTCAAGTATTTTAAAACCTTCACTTTCATCTCCATCAATCTCCTTCCTTAGTATATGATTCATGTTTTACAGATATTCATTCAAAAAGGTGAAAATGTTCATCTCTCCTTATGTTTTTCAGTGAGTTACAAGGATGTCCTCTGACGACTGAGTGAAATGACACAGAAGAAAACCCCAGTCAGTGTTACTATGTGCTCTCATTAGAATTCATGGATCTCTTCCCCACTATAAGTTTTTCTTCTGGCTATACACATGGGATATGCTATTTTGTAATGCACTCTGTAGGATATTTTCTTAGTGGAAAATTTTTGAAAGGTTACATTCTGGTGAATCACTGTGTGGAAAAGTGTTATTTGTTTTGCTCAGTCTGGATTTTGTACAGGAAATAATACTTCCCTATTTTCATACTCGAGACACATAAAGTTGTTACACTGGATTTTTGCCTACAAAGTGTTGTGATGGCTCTATTATTGTTTATATAGAAAAGATGACTTTTACAGATGGATACATATTATTTTTATGTTTTATTCTATCTAGCACCCAGGATAAGTGTATTATATAAACTCAGAGCATAGTTGAATGTCACTTTGTATATTCTATAGGATGGCAAATGCCCATTGAAATTTAGATGTCTAGTGCCAACATAAATCCTCAGTCATTAGGGGAATACATTTTTGGCAATAAATCTTAGAATTTGGTGCAAACTGTGTATATGACAGGAGAGTTTTGAAGAGTGAACAGGGAAAAGTGAGTTGGGACAGAGTGATTGGTGTGAATTCAGTAGGATTTTGCCTCATACAAGCATTGCTTACTTCATGTGCTGGGGTAGGGCAGGTGGGGTCTGAAATAAAAAGAGAGAGCTAAGCAAATAAAGACAAAAGCATTGACAACACGAAGGTCACTGCTTAATAGTAGCTACTTATCCAAAAAACTTTTGCACTGAATAAAGAATTATTTATCAAAACCATACTGTATTTCAGGCTATTTGGATACAGTAATAAAAAAAATAAAATATGATCCTTTCTTTAAGGGATTTACACTGTAATGCCAGGTACAGAAAAGTTAACTGGTGATCTTCCTCCATGTTAGGTGCATTTTCAGAGTGTTATATGATAAGAGGGCCTCTAATCAACCTGGAGAAGATGCCATACAACTGAGTCCTGAAAGCCAAGCAAAAGCTAGCTCAAGGAAGAGATGGCAAGAGCATTTTCAGGCAGTGGGAGGACAGTGCATAAAGGCTGAGATTCAGGAGAAACTGGACATAAAGTATAAATGCAAGAGTGGTGAGCAAAGTGGGGCTAATCACGGACAGCAATGTCTGCATTCTCATTTGTTTGGAGACGATTAGCAACCTTGGACAGGGTGGATGCTCCATGGAGATTAATGTTGTAGTTTGTGAAGCCTAGCTTGGAGGGCACAGGACAGGGTTCCTGCAGAGACATGCCTCAGTTTACCACGTATATATTTCATCAGAATTCATTTTATTCTTTGAAATATTTGAAGAATTGTATTTAAGTAGATAGATCACGTGAATAAAGCAAATGAAAAAGAAAACTATATAAAGAAAGTAAAGAAAATAACAGCTCGTTCCCAGCCTTTGTTGTTTTTTAACCTCATCGCTGATATTTGAATATATTCCAGCTTCATCATGACTGCTTATTTTGGGCGTTTGAAGTTGTTAATTTTACCACTTTCTTCTATGTTATGTAATCCCTTTAAGGAATTAACACAGGAGTCTGATCTAAAATGTTAATTTCATTTAATGACAAATCTAGATTGCTAAACTCTGCAAGGCCAAAGCTAACATGAGCTCTCAGGAGCTGTCCCTCCAAACTGAACTGACAAAGGACTTCTCAGATAGGCTTTCCATGAAGAAAAAAATTAGTGGAGCCTGTTGTTAATAGTGTTGGCATTGTTCATCAAAGAATATTTGTGTTTAATGTGAAATAATGAGAATTAGTAATAATATAATATTTTAATTTAATCAGACCTGGCGCCTTGACTACCAGAGTTCTAGGTGTGGTGAAAGTGGAAATACAGATACAATAGAGAATAAGTTAAATTAAAGTTTTGTGATCTGAAATTTTATTCACAAGTACCAGTATAAATTCATGAATCTTTTTGTGAAATATTTTTCCTATCACTGCCTCAGAAAGGCTGAGAAACAGTAAACAGTAGCCTCTTCTAAGAAATAACCAGTGTCAAAAATCATTACTGGTGCCCATATTATGGTCTTTAAATACCATTTCCCACTGAAAAACAAATGAGAAACACATTAACAGGGTTCCACATAAAAACGACTTATTCTATGTCTGGGACAGAACACAAGCCAGATGAGTCTGGACCATTCTGGTTACTAGTTAGCACAGAAATTATAATAGCTATTGGGTCCTACCAAGAAGACTCAGGAGAAAACTTGAAGCAGCTACTACTGGAAAACAATGAAAAATTTAAACATTAAGAATTTGAGGTGGAAAATTGAATGTCAAAAAGATGGAAAATTTGAGCATTGACAAGTTATTGCATGAACCAAACCATAGGCTAACTACAGGCCTATAAGGTAAATTTTCTCATGCTATGATCATTATTTTGTAATAAAAGAATGATGTAATTAGTATAAAACCATTGTGTAACAAAAATAACTAATCACTTAATGGATCTAGCAATGGAGGATCAGCTAATATAATATGAAGAGCTACAGTGAGCATTATGTGACTCTGCTAAAACCAATTCAACTATGAGGTAGTCGCCAAGAAATCACACATGAATGTGACTGAGTTTTTACTTAACACCATCAACTTATAGGTAAAAAGAGTGAACAGAGAAATATGTTAAACTATACTTTGAGATGCAGTTTGCAAAACATAGGGCAACTTTATCTGGTTTTCTCAACAAATGCATTTCAAAGAAAATAAAAAAATAAATAGAGGTATAGAAAAAATAGAAAACATATTAATAAATGAAACAGGCTATAGTGTTTTAATGTTAAGGGTTACACACTCTAGTGATAAAACAATACAGTTGTAAAAAGTATAAAGTAAGAAAATGCAAAGTAAAAAAGTCCGAATAGTGATTACTCTTGGAGAGAGAAAAGAATTGTGATTGCGAAGAGGCATTTGAAGGCATCTGGCTTGGTTGCCAAGGGTCTATCTTCAGACTAGATTTTTACATTTTATGATACATCATTAATAAGCTATTAATTTGTTTTATGTGGTTGTCTTATTGGTATTAAAATTATAAAAAAATAATAATAAAGAAAATAAATAATTCAGGAATTCTACTTCTGCCTTTGATAGAATAATATGTGCTGGTCTTCTATCTCTCTGTAAATTCCTACAGAATTGAAAGAAATATATAAAATTACTGTTTTCAGATATTGTGATATAGGCATCCTAAGACTGTAATTCCTGAGAGAAGGAAGACAACAAGTTTAGCTCTAGATTGCTTCAGGTTTCTGCATGAGAATAGTTTCCAGGCCATTAAGAAGGAAGAAGAAACAAACACAAGTAGAACAGCAATCTTGCAGAGCTGAGGAGAATAATACGTGAGTTTGCTAAGGTTCAGGTAGCTAGAATATGAGGGCTAGAGTGTCAGAAAACAGTAAGTTGAGTAAGAATGACATCCAGAAATTTGCCAAATACTAAACAGGGCTCAGAAATATTTGTTGAAACCAGAGTGATTAAGATAAGATCCCAGGAGAGTCATATCTTATCTATAGTGCTAAATTTAGCTCTAGGAAAAAAAGTTACTTTAGACCTGCCCTAATAATGCTTAAAAGCAATCCTTGAAAGAATTAGGCTCATCTATAATTATCTTAAATACTTGCCAAAAAAATTACAACACTTCTTTAAGGGAAAGAAACAAAATTCACTCTCAACAATATAACATCTTCGTTTTCAGCATATAATAAAAAAATTAAGATATTCAAAGACCAAAATAATAAATAAATAAAAATAACTGAATAAAAACCAGAAACATAATCATGAGAATATCGTTAATATGAAGGAACAACAGCACAAAGAATAAGGAAATTAAAATATTTTTTTTTAATTTCTTACATTATATGTGAAGTGTTAAAATATGATTTGTAAGAAGACTGTGATAAATTAAAAATACATATCATAAAGCCTAAGTAACTGTTATAAAAGACCCAAAGAGTATATATCGTAAGCCAACATAGGAGATACAATGGCTCAATTCATTTAAAAAATGGTAAAATAAACAAAATTGATAAACCTATAATAGACCAAACAAGGAAGAAATGAACATAGGTCATAACTATAGGTCCTAAAAACATTGAAAAGACAAAAGATATTATAGGCAAATTTATGCCAACGTAATGTATAGACATGTTAATGACACAGGTCACCCAAACTGACACAAAAAGAAATAAAAACTCTGAGTATACACATATTTATCAAATAATTGAATTTGCATGCCCTGGTGTCTTCTCTGGTGAATTCTATGAAGTATTTTAAGAACCAATAAACACTTATTCTGTGCAAATTCTTTCAGAAAAAAAAAATTCGACATATATATATGCAATTCTGGGGATAGCATAACACTGCAGTAAAAATAAAGAGTTTTTTTTTTTAAAGCAAAACCACAGATAAACATCACTGATTACTACAGATGTAAAAGTCTTAAAATCCTAGATAAATTAAATCCAGCATATATGTATATGTTTCTGGATTTTATATATTATAATAATATAATATTGTATATATACGAGATATTAAATATTCATGATATTAACATGCAAGATGTCTATTGAGGAAAACAGCCCACCAGGACTACAAGGGAAGGGAAAACGGGTAGGCAGGCAAATTCTGAAGGCAGTGGGCAGTCTATTAAAGACGAGATAGAGGGGAGAATTGGATAGGAAGAACCTCAGACTACGGTACAGTTCTTACAAACTCTTAATGAGGTTGGTAGGAATTTCCAGAGCAAGAGTTGTACATGAAATGAAGGCTACATCTTGTAGTAATAGTCGCCTTCTGTGCTTATTTATGAGCTTGGAACAGCCCAGAGTAAGCATGGCATCAGCATTCAAGGAAGGGCCAGCTGAGATTGTTAATTGACCAAGCTCTCTGAGGCAGGTCTTCTTGAAGGAGATTTGAGTAGTGTATTTCCAAGTTTGCCAAAATAAACAACTGTGGTTTATCCTAAGAAGATAAAGTTGGCTGAACATTTAAAAATTATTTAATGAATTTCATTGTATTAACTGAAGAAAAAAGAAAATCCATATTACTCCCTCAAAATAAATCTTAAATTTTAAAATAAAATTAACCATTAAATTAAAAAATGACTCTCAGAAATCTAGGAATAGAAGATAACTTTCTAAAAATGGATGAATGGTATCTATCTCTAAGGTCATATTTAACAGTAAAAAAAGAATATTTTTCACCTAAAATCAACAGCAGTGCAAAGATGCCCTCATCGCTTTAAACAATATTACCTAGGTCTTAGCAAGTGCAAGAAAGCAAAGCATAGAAAAAAATACGTTAGAAATGAAATAATAAATTTTCTGTCTTCACATAATTGTACATATAAAACATCATAGGAAATCTTAAAAAGGTACTAGAACATACAATTTTATTTAACAAGTCCACAAAATAACAGGTCAATATACCAAAATCTACTGTAGTTTGTAAACAATAGCCATGAGCAAATAGAAAATAAAAGTAAAAATCAATGCCATTTATAGTCATCCAGAAACATGAACTATACGGAATAATGTTAACAAAATTTATGCAAGTACTGTATACAGAAAACTAAGAAGCATTACTGAGAGAAATTAAAGACGACCTAAAGACATGGAGAGATGTACATTTTTGAGGATTACAAGCCTTAATAATGTTAAGATATCAATTTTTTTTCAAATTCATTTACGTAGATTCAATGCAATTTTAAGCAAAACTTCAGCAGAGTTTTTTATTGGAGAAATTGACACTGATTCCAAAATTTATAGTTAAATGTAAAGGATATAAGATACCTAAACAATTTTCAAAAAGAACAAATTTGGAAGACTTACATGCTTGAGATTAAAACTTTCTGTTATGCTACAGTAATCTAAACAAAGTAGTATTTCTGTAAGAATAGACATAAAGATCAATGGTGTGGAATACAGAGACCATAAATGTAGAAATATTGAAAAAATCATTGGAAAACATGAGAAAGGTCTCCATGAAAAAGCAAATTAGAAAAAACTTTATGACTTCTGGTTAGGAAAATCTTTTCTAGCTAGGACACAAAAGCATTAAGCATTCAAAAATATGATACGATTTATCTAATCTTATTACTCCTTTGTTGTAAGACACCTTCTAAAAAAAGAAAAGTAAGCCTCAAATGGAGACAAAATAGTTGGCATACGTTATTAGACAAAGGACTTGAGTAAACGATTTATAAGACTTCCTCAACTTCGATGAATGTCAACACTCGAATAATTAAAAAGGACAAATATTTGAACACATACTTCCCCCAAAAAAGATATATGAATGTTCCATAATCACATGAAAAGACAGAACATTAATAATCATAGGGAAAATGCAAATTAAAACCACAATGAAATACCATACATAAATCAACCACTAAGATGGCTAAAATCAAGACTTGACAAGTATTGGTGAGAATGTGCAACACCTTAATCTCTCAGACATTGCTGGTCAGAGTGTAAAATAGTTTGCCAGTTTCATATAAACTTAAATATGCATTGCCCATAAGATGAAGTAATTTAACTTCTAGGTACTTAACCAAGAGAAAATTAAACTGATAAACAGAGAATGACTTGTACATATGTTCAATGTTCATAGTAAGTTTATTTATAAAACGTTCAAAATCAGAAACAGTACAATTATCTGTCAAGTGATTGAATAAACATTGTGATATATACATATGAATACTACTTGGTAATGTGAAAGATCGAGCTGCTAATAAGCATGACAGCAAAGATGAACCTCAAAAATAGCCTCCTGAGTAAAACAAGGCAGTATAACCCTAAGATTTTACTTATATGAAAAAGTTATACAGAACAAGCAGGACTAATCTTTAATCAGAGAAAGCAGAGCAGTGTTTGCATTAAGGCTGAAATATAGAATATGAGGGATGAGGATAATTGGAAAGAAAATTTTATGGGGCTATAGATATGCTTTATAATCATTATTAACATGGTATTTCCAAGGTTATATGTTTTTATACTTCACCAAAGTGTACACCTAAAATGTGTGTATTTTATATGGAAATTATACTAAATAGTATTTTTAAATTAAAAATACAAGGTAATAGAATTTTATTTTTTGTGGTCCAATCTTGCAAATGTAAAATCAGATGTTTGTCGTGTTGTGTTTTGGACATGTGTACACATTAATGCATTAGTTTGCATACTATTAAAACCGAAAAATATTTTTTAAAAAATCTATCTCTAAAATTCATTATGAAGCCCTAACTTCAATATAAAGTTAAGTAACTAAGCCAAGTTCTCATTTCATTTCAGTAGGTAATATTCTGTTACTGTTACATAGATAAAATAGGATTTTCTCTAAAGTAACTTGAGCTTATTAAGTAAAGATAAAATATGTTGTAATATTTATAACAATATTCATGATGTATTAACTGGTTAATAATTTTTTTTTAGTTTTCTGCTCTATTTCTTGGTTCAATAAAACATTAACTCTTTAAATAAAATTATTATATTTATCAATGAGTAGTATTATAAATAATATTATCAAGTTGAAATAATAGAAATGCCAAAATACAAATTAAAATAAAAACAACTTCTGTGGCTGTCATGTTAATTAATCCATTTGGAATGCAAAATCTATTTAGACAAATTATTTACATGCTTCTGTGAATAAACAACAATTTAACTAGGTCATCTACCAGAAAAGAGAGAAAACATTTGTATTTGCACAGCAAAAGCTGTATGAAAATCTCGGCTGAGTGGTAAAAAACATAATAAGAAATGCTTTTAAGCTCAAACAACAGTTATCAGAAAAATCAAACAAAAACAAACCCCACAATTTTAATGTAACAGGAATCGGGAAAGCCTACCAACTAAAAAAGACTATTTTGTAGTGAGAATAAAAATGTGAAGGTGATTTTGAAATATCCAATTGTACTGAATGCACATGAACCGTAATTACCTGGATTGGGGATGAGGACAAGATAGTTCTTTGGATAAATAGTATTGGACTAACAATCCAAAGAGAGATTTTCTTTATAGATGATATCTTAATACTAAGTTTTAAAGCTCTCTCTCTCTCTCTCTCTTTTTATTGTGGTAAAAACCACATAACATGAAATCTACCCTGTTAACAAATCCTAAGTGGACATTACAGTATTGTTAACTATAAGCACAGTGTTGTACGGCTGATCTCTAGAATTTACTCATCTTGCATGAATAAAGCATATACCCATTTTGTAACAACTCCACATTTCTCCCTCCCCACACCCTTGGTAACCACCATTCTACTTTTGAGTTTGACCACTTTGAATATCTCATAGATGTGGAATCATGCAGTATCTTTCTGTGACTGTCTTATTTCACTTAACTATTTCCCCAAATTTCATCCATGTGGTAGCACATGACAGGATTTCCTTCTCTTTATGGCTGAATAATATTGCACTGTATATATCACATTTTCTTTATCATTTATACATCCATGGACATTCAAATGGCTGGCATCTGAAAGAATATTTTATTAAAGTTTCTTTACCCCTTAAAAAATATGTGTGCATCTGGCATGGTGCTCCATCATTGATCCTTACTTTCTAAATTTAAATTATTATTTAATTGCCATTTTAAAGAGTGAATTGGCAGTTCTTTTCCAGATTCTTCATGATTGCAGGTAGTTATATTACATGGCTAAAGAAATTACAGAATTAGTGCAAGCTCTTTTTCATTATTTTTGTCAACATTTCCTGGGCTTTTTATAAAAACATATTTATTCCAAGTGAAGTTAATTTGATTGGCGGTTTCAAAAGTTAATTTTTAACATGATTTTTGTTCAAATTTGTTAAAAGATATTGATTGGGGAGAACTTACATGTTTTGTTTTGGGTTTTCCATATAGGAACATGAAATATGCTTCCATTTTATTTTATAGAAGTTTTTATTATTTTATTCATAGAAGTCCTACACATTTCTTTTTAGATTAATCCCATAAACCTATAAAAAATATAGCTCTTTCCTTCTGTTTTTTTGTTTCTATTAAAAAAAGCTAATTTTTAACCTAATTTATATTTTAATATTATAATTACCAGCTTTAGTAATTTATTCAGATCTGTATCATTTCCCCCCCCAATACCTTACTTTTATTTATTTTGGAGACAGTGACTTTGAGATTTTATATTGATGATTTTACTACTTGAAATTTTTAAACTATTTAAAACTATTTTAACATCTTTAAGCATTTTATCAAGCACCTATTTCCTTGATTGGTAATATGTTGGTTTAACTAAACATTCTGTCATTATATCTTTTTTGTTTATTTTTCTGTCTATCCTTTTGTAAGTGATGCATTTACCTTTTGTAAGATTAAAAGAAACTTTTCTCCCTTTATGGGCTGAAGTATCATCACCTCTGGCCCTGTCCTTTTTATTCTCCTCTTTCTTCTCTTAACTTCTCAGTTCCTTGGGAGGATAAAAGCAATAAAGTAGTTCACACAACCAAAAACAAATTAGTCTTCAGAGTAGATCCAATATAAACACATCAAACACATCTTTATCAGAAGGGCACATGCAATGGAAAGACAAATGCACATTTCCTGCATGTGAATGATAGAATGTTCTAGCCAGGATTGGCCCACTATCCCATGGGAAGGTTACAGGAATATTATCCCAAATATGGAATCATGAGTGAGATGGATAGAGATCTGGCATGCACTGAGGCAGAGGAAGATAAGATATAGAGGTCTCCAGCTTTTCACTGGATTTGGAAACTAAGAGCAGAATCTCTGCTTTGCTTTAAGTCTGAAGAATGTGGCAACCTCTGCTCATTGACTGGGGAAGCTCAGCTACCAGTTTCAAGGATGATAAAGAGACTTTCCAAATTCCACTGGGTTAAACCGACTGAATTCCATACCACCCATGTGGAATATTGCTTTCATCCCCCCACCTCAGCACCCTCATCTTTTGAAATTTCGAAGACAATGATAACAACATCCTTTGCCAGAGACAAAACTTTTCAAGATCGAGTCCGTGAATTCTCAGTTAAAAAAAGACTTGAAAGCAAGTTTTAGAATTAAGGGTTGAACCAGTGTTAGCAGGGAAGGTGAGTCTCATTCAAGGTGGCTCAGTCCTTCTTGGTGTATTCCAGGGCTCAGAAGGGAACTCCAGAGGCACTTCTGGAGTCATGTACTTCTTGTAAGATGTGTAGTATGGCAGGAGCATAGATAATAGAAATGTTGTGTTTGTTTTCCAAGGTCCTGTAAGAAAAAGAAGCTTTGAGGTCAAGCTGATCTGTCATCCCCTTATCATGCACGTTTGCATTCTTGGCATGGCATCCCTGGAAATAAAGGTCTCAAATGGAATGGATTTTTTCCTGTTATTGGTGATTAAGAAAATGCCCAAAATGTGATGACGTACCCCAGGCAAGCATGCGAATGTCTTCCCCATGAAGTTTACTTTTGTTTTCCCTGTGAAGTCCAGGTGAACTGTTGCCTTGCTGTGATAGAAACAGTTGCCGATAGGATGTGGCCTACTTTGGCAATCAAAGAGTAGTGTATCTGTGACGATTGACTGAAAAACAATTTTTTTGTCCATGCTTCTGGCACTTGTGGTTGTGGCCTTGGTTCTTTGACCAACATAATGGTTTATTATAAAGTATATAACTCAGGAACAGCCAAATGGAAGGGGTGCATAAGGGTAGGCATTGGAGAAGGGACCCGAGTTCAGTGCCCTCTGCAGGCACAATGCCTGCCTGCCCAGCACCTTGAGGTGTTCACCAACCCAGAAACTCTCCTTATTGAACCTTTTAAATTTGACTTTAATGCTCTCTGGTGTTTTGTGTTAAATATTTATTTAGTTTTCAGTAATTTATTCAATTTATTTCTCCTTGGTCTTCTGTCTTCCTCTTCTTATATAATGTGATTAAATCATTTTTATTCATTTTATGGGCAAAATCTGAGAGAGGTTTCCACTTTCTACAATTTCCAATTGTTAAGTTTAGTCTCATTTTCTACTTTATATCCAATGTCCGTTCTTCCCATATATTTAATTTTTCTATAAAACTGTAACTTTTCTATTTTCATTAGATTTTAATTTTTAAAAAGTCATATAGAACATTCAGTATTATCCTCTGAATAATCGCATTGTAACTAAGCACTGTGTAATTGATTGGTTAAGTTATTCTAGGCACTGAAATAAGCACATTCTGAAATCTCAGTGGGTTCACCAAGTAAAGATTTTATTTCTTGCTCTGTTACAGTCCAGTGCAGATCAGTAGTGAAAGAAGTAAGAAGATTACTGCTCAGCGTAATAATTCAGGAGCCTAAAAGTCTTCCATCTGAAGGCCTTGCTGTGTTCTAGGGCACCATTTCCCGCTACAGGATACTGGCTGATGAGAAAGAACAGGAGGGAAAAGACACACCTGCTTTTTAACTCCCTAGAACTTGAATAACCCATGTTACTCCTACAGACATTCTAATGGTGTGAACACTTCACATATCACCACCCAGATACGAGGGAGTTGAAACATGTTTCCTAGTCAAGTCCGAGCAAATAGAGAAAAAATGATTTTATAAGAATTCTCTCTCCATTACATACTGCTACATGTTAGTATTTGTGTTGTTTGTCTCTCTGCCAATAATGCTATTTTACCTGTTCTAAGTATGTGAGAATATAAAAAGAATAGATGTCCTTTTTAGGTAACTGAAGTATTTATACCAATGTGCTCTATGTGAACAATTCTTATTAGTTTTAATGATGAAACTAACAGATAAATCACCACACTGTATATAGTAGTAAAGGTATAATGGATGTAAAGTTACTGTTGGATAGCAGATAGAAATATCCTAATATTGGAATTTTAAAAAATTATCACTCACATTATAATAATGCCTGTAATTAGTTATCGGTACTAGTTTCGTTTAAGTTTACTTTTTTTTTTTGCATTTTCTAAAATGTCAATTCTGTAGTAGCATATGTTCAATTGCAACTTCCAGACACTTGTGAGTTAAACACACTTGAGGAAATTCCTTTCCTGATCAGTGAATCACTACAATATAGCTGTTGGAAAGAACTGTACTTAGTAATGTTAGCCAATGCCACAAACAGCAAAGCGTTTAATGGTTAAGACAAAGAAATTTATTTTTCTGGCACATAATGTTTAAAATCGTTTTACTATCCTCCTCGTGGTGATTCAGAAATTGGGGATCTTTTTATTCTGGGGCTTTGCCATCTTCAACACATGGCTTGGAAATTCACTATCCACATCTACTAAGCTGACAGAAGGGAATATAGTAAAGTAATTAATTCAGGAAGGTTTGATGGCCAAGGCCTGCAAGCTATGCATGTATTTTCTGTACATTTGTGATTGACTGTGTCAGACACATGGCTATATTTAATGTCAAGTATGGGAAATGTATTGCATAATGTATCATTGAAAAATAAAACAGGCTTTGATGAGCAACTAACAATATCTCTTTCCAGATTTTAAATCCATCTATCCTTAATGAAAAATTTTACCTATAAATGGACTTTAATTGAGTATAAGTTCTAGAATAAAACAATACCAAAAACAATAGAGGAAAATGCTAAACTACAAGACATACGTGCAGATTATGTATGATGGATTAACAAATAGCAGATTTGTAATCCAGAGCAATAAATGGTAGAGACCAATAAAATGATGTATTGCGTTGGCCCGAAAGTCATTTGGGTTTTTCCGTTACATCTTAACGGAAAAACCCGAATGAAATTTTTGACCAAACCAGTATTTAAAGATAGGAAGGTAAAGGCTTGTCCAACAGGAAATCTAAAGACAACTAAGCTCAAATTCTCAAGTAAAGGTGAAATAAAGATATTTAAGATATATTAAAGACAAAAGCAAAGATATTTTATGGCCTTCAGTACCTCCCAGACAGAATGATTAAACATGTACTTTACCAAAAGGAAAAATACGAGAAAGAAATGTGAGTAAATGATTTAGTAAGTCCAAATGGAAATTAACTGCAGAAATAGTTGAATAAGTGATGCATGTATTTTGAGACTTTATAAGTCCTATGCTTGTTCAATTTAAGGAGAAATTACAACAAATATAAGTTAATTCAAACTAATATGTAAAATAATTTTCCCTACATTATTTGATTTTGACAAATACTGCCTATAGTTTTATTTGGTTTTACACATACAGATTTTCTTCCTAGTCAATACATAATAACTGAGGTTGCTGAGAAATTGTAGAAGTATATTCCTTAGTACATATAGTATGCTGTATACTCTACATAAATTTTGAAAAAATTAGTTGTGAATTCCATTTTCAAACATATCTGTTATGGTTTAAGAACACAGGTATATCTTTACTCCAGCATTATTGTACCAAAACAGGTGAGAATACTGCAAATGAACTTCAACTTACATTCTCCATATGGATAGATGTCCCTCGAATAATTTCTTCAGCCTCCTAAATATATAGTGTACTGAAGAAAAAAAATCTTGACAGTTAATGATGAAGGTTTTGTCAATCATATTTAAAAATTCACACTAACAAAACCCTCTCTTCATGACAAAATAAAATAAAATAATTCTCAGAAATGATTTTTTTAACGAATGATTATCTGACTTAGCATTCATCTTGGATTGAAGAAAACCTAACCTAAATTCCAATAATTTTGCTGTCTATATTTTAAATAGGTATGTTATTGCCTTTATCAGTTACCATAGACTTGTCCTTTATATGTCATTTTGGCAATTTACATTGAAATAATTAAAACCTCCATTGAAGGCCACATACACGACAGTAATAAATAAATAAATAAATAAATAAATAAATAAAATCAGGCCATATCTCCAACATTTTGCTTGGAATTCTCCTTAGCTATGTATCCAAGTTCATTGCTTACCAGTTCTGCTTTCCACCCAACAGTAGAAACCAATTCAGTATCTCCTTTCCTCAAGTTTCCCATAATATGTTTCTTATTTTCTTCTGAGATCTCAGCAGAAGCACATTTAATTTTCCACCAACATTCTGTTCATGGTGATATATGTTTTTTCTCTAAAGTAACAGTAGCATTTTCTACCATGTTCCCCATAACACATAAGACCTCACCAATATCACCTTTAGCATCCATATTTCTACCAACTGACTTTTCAAAGCAATCTAGTCTATTTATATCAAATGCCTCCAAGTTTGCCCAGCCTCTATTCATTGCTCAATTACAAAGTTATTTCCACATTTTGAGGCATTTGTTACAACAGCACCACACATTCAGTACCAAATTCTGCCTCAGTTTCCTAGGGCTGCTATAACAAAATACCACAATCTGCGTGGCCTAAAATAAAATGAATTTATTCACTCACATTTCTGGAGGCTGTAAGTCCAAAATTAAGATATTAGCCATTCCATGCTCCTTCTCAAGGCTCTAGGGAAGAATCTTTGCCGGTCCTAGTTTCTGGTCACCCCAGGCGTTCCTTGGCTTGTGGTAACATAGCTCCAAAGAGGTCCCCTTCTTCAAATTGTCTTCTCTGTGTGTCATTTTTTGTACTTTTATCTTCTTGTGAGGACACCAGTCATTGGATTTAGGGTCCATCTTAAATCCAAGCTGATTTCATCTCAAAATCCTTAACTAATTACATCTGCAAAGAATCCATTTCCAAGTAAAGTCACATTCTGAAGTTCTGGGTGAACACGAATTTGGCGGGAACACTATTCAACCTACTATAAAATTATAGAAATTTATTTCATGGAAACAACCTGGGAAATTACTTGTTTCAAAATGTCATATTATGTTTAAAGTTACATAATTAATTCTCCATCCTCACTCATATGAATTTTCTCCAGTGAATGTGGTTCATCTTACTCTAACCAATCTTAATCCTGATCCATATGCAAACTTATTTTTAGTCTTTTTTCTATGACATTAACTTTCTTAGAGAATAGATGACCTTACTTTACAACACTAAGTATTAAGACCTAACCCTTCACAGAGAAAGCACTGCCAGGAATGTGGCCACCTTTCTACATGGGCAAAGCAGGCATTAAACTGCAATGAAACACACTTATCAAAAAAGTATGTCCCTCATGTTTGTCTATGCTGTTGCTTCAGTCCATTAACCTGAAATGAGATGCCAAGAGTTCTTTGGGCTTGAAAACAAAGATATAAATAATTTGTAAAAGCCAGGCGCTGCCTGTACGCTGCTTGCGATGTAACCTCCTTTACTTTTCTAGACTTGAGTAGTTTAGGAAATGATCCAATTTAATTTCCTCAAGTTTTGAGTAAAAGGGACATCTTAACTTCCTTAGTTGCTTTCAATAAGATGGAACATGAATGAAAAAATTAATGATAATTAAAATGATTGAAGTGTATGCTGGCATGCCTTTTCACGACTATGAGAAATATTAAAATTTGCAATTAGAATTGCTCTCTGGAAGGATGTCATTATTACTGAGGGCATACGTGTATTGGGTAATTTTCAGCTGCTCTGTTAAGTTTGTTATGTTGGCATCTGTCTTTAATGTGTAATCATAGCCCTAAACATAACTCCAGATCAGAAGATTTCAGATCAACTTAAAAACCTTTTTCTTTCCGAATATTTGCTGAACTATATGCAAAATTTGGCATCTTTTTATTTGCTAACTTTTTATATTCATTATTAGAAAAAATTTCCTGCAATAAAAACTGCTGAATATCTTATTTTCCATAGGCATTTCCAAATCATTTTTCTCTTTATAGGGTGATTTGGTTTTGTCAATGTTCCATGGGGCAGTAGAAATAATATAGTAAGCTATTATTTTTTCTTTCATATCATATGGATACTAACTTTCAATTTTCTTTCTCGTCAAGACTCTTTATTGTCTATTTTAAGCAGGTTCTCAAAGTGTCCCTAAAAGCCATGCTCTTTGCAGTTGTCTAAAACCATAAGCCATGTCTTTCATCTCATTGATCTTTGACATGTTGGTCTAGTCTATTGAATTTATTATCAAATAATACAAATGTACAGGAATAAACATCCCAACATATTCAAGCAGTGTAAAGTGATAGTTTGATTATCAGAAGTGGTCCAGTGAAGAAAGATAAATTACTCTTCTGTTTAATTAAAAAAGAAAAAAAAAAACATAAGGTCAAAGGTTTCCAAAATTAGTTATCAAAAGTATGACAAAAACCAGTATGCTTGTATACTCTCAAAGGATCTTGCCATATGATACTTATTGATTATAAAGGGAAAAACATAACTTTACAGTTGCAAAACCTGTCCTACGTCAACTTAACCAAGCATACAAAGTAAACATAACTAGTAATGACTCATATTGACATCATCTCTCTGCTGAAATGGTTTATCAAAAAAGGGTACACCATTATTTCTGCTGTATTCTTACTAAAAATACATAACATAACCAGGAGAAAACATTTTGCAAAATACTTGACCAATACTCTTCAAAAGACGTAAGGTTATGTAAAGCAAAGAAACAATAAGGGATTGTGTTGGAAGTCTCTAAGGAGATGTAACTAGATGCTTTATTTGATCCTGAAGCAGATCCTGAGGCAGGAAAGGAAATTCAGTGGACAGTTAAATTAATATTGGTAGATTAGCTATTAGTATTGTACTAATTTAATTTCCAAGTGTTGATAATTGGTTGTATAACATGTTAAACTTGGAAGAAATTGGATAAAGGATGTATGGAAATTCGTTGTAATATTTTTGCCTCTTTTGTAAATCTGAATTTATTTAAAAATTAAACAAATAAATGAGCATTGATGACACGAAAACTAGTGACAGACATTAGACTATTTAAATACAACTGATGATACTGGCAAAAACAAAATTGTAGTCCATTTTCCTTGCTAAAACCATTATTTAAAAATGCAAAGCCAGTTTCTCATTTTCCATGAGGGATCATGGCACCCACAGTAAAGTAGTAATAAGGATTAGCACAACAATTTAAGAAATCTGAAGTGCAGTTTTAAAATGCATCTGTAATATTTACGTATCTTTCTGGTTGTACTGAATGAGATGCTGGAACAAGTAAACAATAAAACATGTTCGATGAGAGCTTTGAAGAAAATCAAGATTCAGTTAAAAAAAAACAGAAAGAAAGAATATGGTGACTAAGCTAAAGTAACAAGATATGCCAGAATTAATATGACTATTATTCAAAATAAAAATGAAAATAAACAAGAATATGTGATTCCTCTCAGAGATGTAAAGACAACCTTAGCATCAAAATCCATCCAGCCAAAGACAGATGCCAGAGGGAAGTGGCAGGACAGTTTGGCTTGTGTGAACAGATGACATCAAAATCTGACGCTGACTGAAAGTGACCAGAAGCAGACTTAGAAATGAAGGTGTGATTGCAATGACCAATGAAAGCAACAGCACTAGAAAAGAATAAGCTAAATTTTGCATAATTTCTAAATGAAGATGTAACTTATGAGGAGAGATGTTGGAAATGGTCTCCTGGTTAAAATATTTTTTAAAATTATGTTCAGGTGTTCAATTATTAGATTTAACAAAATTATTCTATTCTCCCTCATATAAATATATATTTATATATATGTAAGAGAAAGAATGTTTATATAATATTAATTTATATTATATATAATATATAAAGGATATATATTTTTTGCAGCCAAGTAAATGTATTAATATAATAACTTTTTTATATTAAAGATAAGGAAAAAACTACACAGTTCATCTTAAAGAACTAATTTTATTTCTGAAAGGTATTCCAACAAGAAGCAGGAATTAAGTTTTCTCCTCTAAAACAGGGAAACAATTCTCTGTGGAGCGGTGGGAAAATCTTTTATCAAAGGACTATAAAGTATCCACATTTGTATGCTGGCTATGTATTTTGCTTGGCTTCAAATGAAGGAATCCTGTGACAATTTGTTTTTTTATAAATAAATATTTTACAATAAATTATATTTTTAGTGATTTAGGATGTTTAAACAAACACAAAGTCAACCTTAAAATATGGGAAGGTCAGTCTGTAAAACAAAATAATTTAATTATTTTACTTAAATACAAAGTGCATAGCTTCTTTGAACTAGTGAAAGCTAATCTGGCCAACATTTTGCTTTTTTTTCGCTTCCAATTTCTATTTTCCTTTCAAATGTTATTATATAAAGTAATTGAAAATATGTTTGAAAATATGTATATATTTATGCATATGGTTTACTTCATTCAATAACTGTATGTGCAACTCAAGTGTAATCTTTAACTTATTTTAAACTTTCTTCTGATCCCAAGAGATTCATAGGCTACTATCTGACCTAAACAAGGTTTATATATATTTTTCTCTAAGTTAGTGGATATTTAGTGTTTTAAATTTAAGTTCTATTGCTTGACGTGAAGCTTTAAACTCTGAAACTTAACTCTCTTTTAAAGAAAATATTTTCTCATTTATTAATCAAATCTACTTCTTTTTCTCCTTTCTGTTTTTCCTTGTACTTGAAATAACTTTTGTTCTCTAAACATCTACATAGTTATATGAGTCACACAGACAAATCACTATGCAAAACTTTTTCATGTTGTAAGTGGAGAAGCAGAAGAAACAAGCAATGTGATAATTCATTTTATTATAAACCCTATAATCTGATATGTATTTAAAAAAATTTCTCTCCGGGATTCCCTGGTGGCGCAGTGGTTGAGAGTCTGCCTGCCGATGCAGGGGAAACGGGTTCGTGCCCCGGCCCGGGAAGATCCCACATGCCGTGGAGCGGCTGGGCCCGTGAGCCATGGCCGCTGAGCCTGCGTGTCCGGAGCCTGTGCTCTGCAACGGGAGAGGCCACAACAGTGAGAGGCCCGCGTACCGAAAAAAAAAAAAAATTTCTCTCCACAGTTTCTAAAATTTATAAATTATAGTAGAATAATAAATTAAAATATACTGTATAAATATTAAAACTATAACTTTTTATAATGCATAAAATAATAATTAAATTTAAAAATCTGTACCTCAGCACTTTTTACTCCTTAATTTTATGGCCAGAGACAACCACAGATAATAATTTGCTACATAAACTTCTAGATTTTTTCATGTATCAATAAATCTATCTGCAAACACTTAACACTACACACACATAGACATACATACATACAGAACTATAATAATAACATAATCGTGTTCTTCATATGGTTCTGAAGCTTTTTATCCCACTGAGCAGTATATGATGGTTATATTTCAGAACCCTAAACATATATACACCTAATGCTTTCAAACTTTTTCATATTGTAACAAATAATTATTCTGCATTTTACTCAACCATTACACTACTAATATGAATTTTAGTTTTTTCCAAGTGTTTATGGTAATAAACAAAACTCTGATGTATTCCAGATGTGTCTATTTTTTTATTTACATAGAATGTGTATCTAAAATATGTTTGTTAAGTGAGAGAATATGTGCTTATTTGATATGAATTGATATTGTTATATTCTACTCCAAAAGTTTTTAAACTCCTCCCCCCAATCAGTTATTTATGAGAGTGGCTATTTATGATCCATGTCATCAAGGTCTAGCAATTATCAGACTTTATGATGTTTGCAATTCTGATAGAACAATACTATCTTAATTTATACTTCTCTGATTATGGTAACTTAGAGCATCCTTCTTATAAGTTTATTTGCCATGTGTCTCTCTTCTATTGCAAACTGGCTTTTCATAACCCATCTTGGACTTTTCTTACTAATTTGTATTAGCTCTTTATATAGTCAAGTTCATTAATTTTGTCTTCAAAATTATTCTCAATTTTTTCTCACAGATGCTAGTATTTCATTTTGAAAAATGTCTTTCATTATACAGTAGTTTATAAAACAAGTTTTTAAATGTTTTATGTTATCAAAAATGTCGACTTTATTGCCCACTATCTTAATCCAACACACAAACAAAAGAATTATTATGCTTTTGAAAATGACTTTGGGACATTGTCTTCCTCTTTGTTTCAAAATATCATCCTTTTCTTACCAAAAGTACATGGAGAAAGTTGAAATGCAAAAAAGGTCTAAATATGGCCATGCTAACAGACGATATACATGCTATAAACATATTTGGTTAGAGGCAACAAAGTGTATCTTTAAAATTCCTGCCACATACATAATCGTGTAATATGCGCATATTCTCTCACCTAAAAAATTTAAAAATATATATTCTATATAAATAACGAAAAATCAAATGCATATGGAATACAGTAAAATTTTGTTTACAACTGTAAACAACTCAAATGGGTGTAAATCTTGTAGATTTATTTGTTTACAAGATAAAAATGAAAATTTACAAGTCAATTGAAAGAGAATCATTAACTACATCTTCCCACTGACCAAGATAATAAACCAGGCAAGGTTTATAAACACCCCTTCTCCCAGGCTGGAAATTCTTCTGGAGTGGTACTTTCCTGTCAATATTTTTATATTCATCTTTTTAGGACTTTTAGTTTAATTGGTCTGTTTGTTCAGTACCTTTTCTTTTATTTCATGAATTCGTCTTTGATTCAATTTTCACATTTTATTTTAGTTTTCTGGAGTTTGTCTTATAACAGTTCTTTCAGAGATTCATATTTGGCGAATTTGAATCCTTATTTCTCTCTATATATATTATATTTTTATTCACAGGTTATAGTTATCTTTATTACATGAGATGTTCAGCTATTACCAAAAAGGGTCAGCAGGATACTATTACCTACAATGGGGCTTCTTGTCTTCAGTTAACCTGTAGTTCCTGAATAACAAAAGGATTAATAGATATATGACAAACTTAATGGCTGAGTTTAATGGAAATGAATTAAATTTTATTACACTGCATTAAAACTAAGACATCTACCCCAAAGGTTTTTGTGTTTACTAGGTCTACACCTGAAAATAAATTTCAGAAAATACATTTTCATATCAAACATACACTATATTCATCACAGAGAAGATATCAATTTGTGTGGGAGGCCATGGCAGGAGTGCCCCCCAGGAAGACTCCTGTCAAAAATAAGAGAAAGCCCCTGATATCTTCTGACACATTCTGCAGTGACCAAGTGTCCATTATGTGAAGAGTAATGGTGAAAAGAATTACATAGAGGCAGAGGTATTTTTCTAGGCTAATTGGGAAGTGACAGTGATTTAGTGGATGACTCATCCTCACTGTGGAATTTCAAAGAGACTTCACCTGAGACTTTCCCAGATCTAGGGAAATAAGTTATTTCAGGAGAATGGTACTGGCTCTTACTTAACTGTATCCATGGCAAATGAGGTATTTTCCATATACGTGTTGGGGGAAGATTTTGTGGGTGGCTGTTACTGTGCAATTATCAAAATTTCATTACACAGTCTCCAGGACTGCACCCACAAAGGATCCCACAAGGGAAAACACACCCCTCTTCACCCTTCTCCTTTCTAGCTCTCCTCCTGTGCATTCTCTCCATCTGTTGCTTCCATGTGTTACTCTTTTGGCTCTAGCATAATTTGGCCAAACATCACATTATTGGTTCCTCATCTTGTCTCTGAGAACATTCTACCTGTCAGTTTATATACTTCCTTTTTTTCTTTTTCCTCTTTGATCCTGGCAATCATTTCTAGTGTGTTATTTCTAATTAGTTATCTTTCTTACAACCTGTTGCACCTTCATGGATGCAGTGCTCTTTAGTATGCTTCTAAAGATATAATTTATTAAAGACAAGCACACAATTGATGTTTCCTTTAATCTTAGTTCTGATGGAGTGTGAAGGGAGAATTACTGCTTCTCTTTTAAGGTGATTGCTTACTTACAGATTCATGGTTTTATATTTATCACCGAGTTTGACATTGCTCAACTTAGTGTCTGTTTTCTGTTTACAGAAGTAGAGGTTTGCCATGTTCACATGAGGAATATGAGCATGACTAATTGTTCTTTTGAAGCAGGTACACTATTTTTCTTGCTAGTTTCCAGCCATTTAAAGCCCCAGACTCCCTCTTTATCTCAAAATTTTATATTGGTTTCTCCAGAATAGGGCATGTATTATGTGGTTTCTGGGGCTCTAGCAATGATAATAGGGTCTAAAATGAGACCAAATAGTACATCACATATACACACTACAATATATAAAATAGATAACTAATAAGGACCTACTGTATAGCACAGGGAACTCAATGCTCTGTAATGACCTATATGGGGAAAGAACCTAAAAAAGAGTGGATATATGTATATGTATAACTGATTCACTTTGCTATACAGCAGAAACTAACACAACATTGTAAATCAACTGTATTCCAATAAAGATGTAAAATAAATAAAATAAAATAAAAGGCCAAGTAACCTTGATGCTCCATGCTCAACGGCCCAGGTAAATAGTGATAGTTGCCTGAGGGCACCCTCCTCACCCTATATCCACTCTTATGAAGCTGTGTGACCCTTACTTTCTCTCTTTCCTCTGCTGTACATCATGTACAGAATGGTTTCCTCCACAGATCTGACTGTATTGTTTTCTAATGCTCTACAAGTTGCCATATACTGAGCAATTTTAGGGGCTTAAAAAATATCCATTTATCATCTCTCAGTTCTCTAGTTCAGAAGTCTGCGTAGGTTTGACTGGGTCCTCAGTTTAAGGGCTCACAAGGCTAAAGCAATGTGTTGGCTAGGTCATGTTCTTTCTGAAGGCTCTGGGTAAGAATCAGCTTCCAAACTCATTCAGGGGGTTGGCAGAATGAGGTTCTGTGAGATTTAGGACTGAGGCCTCCATTTCCTCATAGGAGATCAGTAGTGGTCATTCTCAGCTTTGAGAGGTCACCCATATTCATTGAATTGACCCTCTCCATCTTCAAATCCAGCAGTGGTTCCTGGAAACTCTCTTGTGCTTCAGATCTCCCTGACACTGTCTTCTGCCCCCATCTGGAGAAAATTACTGTGTTTAAGGGCTCAGGTAATTACAATGGGCCCACCTAGAATATCTTCCTACTTTATGACCAGCTATGCCATATAACATAAAAACATAATCATGGGAATAATATCACATACACAGGTTCTGGGGATTAGGATGGGAAATCTCTGAGTGACCAATTTATAAATTTGACCTACCACGCTAAGCCACCGTGTTTCCTGACTTCCAGAGATTCTTTATATACTGATTTACCCGCAGAAGCAATTTATGATTTTTGGCATTGATATGGATACATTTCTTGACAAACCTATGTGTATGTTTATCTACTTATTGATTGAGCAATCAATAGATATATGTGGGTGTGCTTATAAATATTTATATTATGATGATTTCTAAATATTTGAGGTAGGAAGGGAAATCTAAATAATCATTCATTTATTCAAAATCTTTTAAAATTCTACATTAATGAAGGGTCCAGGGATATGAGGGTCAAGGAGATGGGTGGAGTGTTTTTGTTTTTATTTTTAATGGATCTTAACTTTTATAGGGATAGACACATAGTACACAAATAAGTGCAAAAATAGCTTTTTTCTTCACCCCATTAGCGTGGGAGGGATTCTCACCATATGGTTATGGGGATGGCCAAACACTAGGTAGATGAGAACCACAGCAGTTTGTTAGTCACAGATACAACCACATAATACCACGTGCCACTTACAGACAACCACAGAGGCTGTGCTCAGGAACAGAGCAAGCAACAGCAGATCATGGCAAGCTGGACTGGTAGTATAATGAAGGTGGGATGCCCCCTGGTTTCTGGGAGGATGTGATTGGCTTGTTTGAATAATTCTGCAGTCTGGTGGGGAAGTAAAACCCACTACTCAGGCTTCAGCAAACATGGTTCCTGGTATCCTAGACAACGAGTGTTGTCCTTGGAAGCAGAATGGGGAAAAGAACTTGCAGTTAGGTCATTCAAATCCCTCCTGGTTTTACCAAATGTGAAAGCAGCACATATATTGAACCTTAATTTCATGCCTTACACCACAACAATTCATGGTACACCTTTTTGAGGTTTTTTTGGCTGCATGGGATCTTAGTTCCCTGACCAGGGATAGAACCTGGGCCCCCTGAACTGGAAATGTGCAGTCCTAACCACTGGACCACCAGGGATTTCCTTTTTTTTTTTAATTCTTAGCAGTTAGTTTAAATCATTAGATGGGATACTAATCAACAAGGAAGTTACAAGCAATAGGTGGTAAGGGAAGGCTTCATTGCAGAGATGGCATTTAAGCTGAGATCTGAATGATAAGGAGCAGAGATAGTGATGTGAAGGTCAGGTCAGGGAAGGTACATTTTAAAGAAGTAAAGCTAACGTGGAAATGGAAGCTGTAAGGCAGAATCAAAACCACAATGAGATATCACCTCACACCGGTCAGAATGACCATCATCAAAAAGTCTACAAACAATAAATAATAGAGAGGGTGTGGAGAAAGGGAACCCTCTTGCACCGTTGGTGGGAATGTAAATTGATACAGCCACTATGGAGAACAGTATGGAAGTTCCTTAAAAACTAAAAATAGAACTACCATATGACCCAGCAATCCCACTACTGGGCATATACCCTGAGAAAACCATAATTCAAAAAGAGTCATGTACCAAAATGTTCATTGCAACACTATTTACAATAGCCAGGACATGGAAGCAACTTAAGTGTCCATCGACAGATGAATGGAAAAGAAGATGTGGCACATATATACAATGGAATATTACTCAGCCATAAAAAGAAACGAAATTGAGTTATTTGTAGTGAGGTGGATGGACCTAGAGTCTGTCATATGGAGTGAAGTAAGTCAGAAAGAGAAAAACAAATACCATATGCTAACACATATATATGGAATCTAAAAAAAATCGTTCTGATGAAACCAGGGGCAGGACAGGAATAAAGATGCAGATGTAGAGAATGGACTTGAGGACACAAGGGGTGGGGGGAAGGGTGGGATGAAGTGAGAGAGGGGCATGGACATATATACACTACCAAATGTAAAATAGATAGCTAGTGGGAAGCAGCGACATAGCACAGGGAGATCAGCTCAGTGCTTTGTGACCACCTAGAGGGGTGGGATAGGGAAAGTGGGAGGGAGATGCAAGAGGAAGGGGGTATGGGGACAAATGTATGTATATGTATATAGCTGATTCACTTTGTTATACAGCAGAAACTAACACACCATTGTAAAGCAATTATACTCCAATAAAGATGTAAAAAAAAAAATAACTAAGAAAGGTCTCTTGAGAAGGAATAGGATGAATTTCAGTGAGACTGTAGTATCACAATGACTGAGGGAGTGAGGAAAGGTGAACTAGAGAAGTAAACGGTTTTTAGGTTCATGCAGGAATTTTTAAACGGAGACAAGGAGCCATTGGCTTGTTATTCTGTGAGTGTTTGGAAATCATTGGAGAGTTTTAAACAAAGGAGTGCTATCTGGATGACTCAAATTAGAAGTGGATGAGAAGGGCTAGAAACAGTGTAGTTAGAGAAGAAAAGGGTCTTAATACCAAGTCTAACAAAGGCATTCTAGCCAAGGAGGGGCCAGCAGAGCAAAATGTGCCCCACCTGCCACAGGGACACAAACTTTATATGACGTTTTTGGCATTCAAATATGAAATATCATTTGTTATTATTTATATCATATGCTCAGTAACAAAATTATTATATTGGCTGAAAAGAGGATACCAATAGCTAATAACTTTAAAGTTCATAGAAATTTAATATACTTATTGTCAATGCTGAAAAATTGGATACTTTTAAATATTTAAATACATTTTTAATGGGTAGGATCTTTGTATATTTTTGTTAGTTATTATCATAACATTTTGTTATAACCTTCCAAAACTTTAGGAGATATGTACAAATAATTAAAACACACACACACACACACAAGTACAATAGAGCTGATGTTTACCTATTATTTCACAATTTCCCCTGCTCTTTTTACAGGTTATTTTAAGCAATTATTTTCTAAATATTGCATCTTCTCTGCTATGATTCTGATAAGCTATTTAGGAATTGCATTTATAAAGTAGTATAATACTAATTTAAGGCTACTGTCCTCTTCCTTTTCTTTAAAAAAACAATAAATATAATCAAACTAATTTGATCATGGATTTTAAAAAATGCAACAGTAAATCTACTTTATTGAAAAGTTACCGAAAGCCACATAGCTGATAAATAATTGAAACCACATTTGAAAAGCTATTTGAAATTCTTGCCACCTTAGTATAATAAGAATATTATGAAAATTGAGGAAGCCCAGGAAATAGCAATCTTCTTGAAAATATTATCTCTTCAAAATGTTGAGGTAATTATGTTTGTAGTCCTAGTAATAGCAAATTATGTGAGTACCTCAGTGAATGTGGCAGAATGGCAAGATGAATAATCAATAAAAGTTTGTGAATATAACTTTGAAAGAATAAAAAGGATATTATAACCATTTAAATTCAAGACTTAAGATAATTGTCTCACACTTCAGTGTGCACAGGGATTTTTAAGGATGCTGCTTTAAAATGCAGCAAAAGAAAATGCATTCTTCAAAGATTCTGATTTATACATTCTAGAATGGGTCGAAGAAACCTCATTATAAAATTACGTGTCTCACATAAACAGTAGAGGCTTCTGATCAACGATTTATAAAGCTAGTAGGAAGGTTAAAAGTCAAAACACTCTAGAAGAGAACACCATGGACCACTTTTGTTAAACACTGACCTAAGATATTCAAAGAAAATATCCTTATATTTAATACTGTTCAAATACAAACAAAACTAATACAATGTTTCCAAATCCTCACTAGCAAAAGTGGAAATCTACTAATTATTATATTATTGACCACGAATAAATATGACTTTAGTGCTATTAGTTATGTATGAAAATATAAGGATTTATAGATTATTAAACTTTTTTCCTCTGCAAAAAAAAAAGGAAAGGAAATTGTAGAGAGAGGATGGTAAGTTTCATACATGAATTATAAATTACCTATTAGAGAAATAATAGTCCAGTTGATAGAGGACAGAGGATATCGAAGTCTTGGGAGAGGGAAAGAGAGATTAGAATTGCAAAGCACACGCAGAGAAACACACTCATTTTCAAGGGAACTAGGAACTACTCAGTTGGTGGCAAGAAGGATAAATGAAGATAAAATCCTCAGCTATACATTCACCACAGCTGTATACTGCCAACTTCAGTTGGAGGACATCTGCTTAATAATGCATTTTAAAACTTTTTGTAGCTTATATCATGAAATTATTGAAACCACATTGTTGTTGTTTGTTGCTAGTGGTGGTGGTGACTGTGGGTGTGATGATATTATGGTTATATTATCGTTTTGACCAAAGTGTCTGAAGGAAAGTGCATTATCCTATTTAGAATTATACTCTTCTGGAAAGATCCCATCCTCATTTCTAGTTTTTTTTTTTCCCCACCACATATTACCTATATTTGGATTCACACATTTTTCTTTTTATATGAATAAATTGTTCAGATTATCTGACAAAATTATATAATACTGATTACCCAACATAACTTTATTGAGTTGTGGTTCTCACCATACTTCCTACTGATTGTTGAACAACACACTGTACAGACAGTAGGCTCCTTGCATTCTTCAGTGCCTTTCACCTCTCATGCAATGCAGAACTGAGAACTATTCTCAATGTCATCTGTATGGTTTTCCTGAACGTCTTAATACAGCTAACTTATATAAGTTTATTCACAGACAATGCTTCAACATGATATAAATAGTGCCTACGTAGATCAATTTGCTTTATCTCATTATCATGTTTTATGTATCCATGTTCATATAAAGAGCTTTTGTTTACTCCTTTGAATGGCTTTATGTCACCTTTGTATAAAAAAAATCCTAACATATGGTTCAATTCTGTAGGTGATGAATTTAAGTTGTTTTCATGTTTTAGTTATTGTAGAAATTGATACATCGGCATTTTGTGTAACAGAAAGCTCTGTTTATATGCATATATATGGACTTGCTATATAAAAAATCTGTGCACAAATTCATCTTTACTAAATATTGTTGATAGGCCGCCAAAATTGTACATATTTATACTTCCATCAGTATATGACAGTTCACATTGCTACAGGCTTACAAAGATTTTCTTTTGGCTAACTTTTAAATTTTTGTGTGTCTGATGTGGAATGATATCTCATTTTTAAGGTTGACATTTTGCAGATACTGATGAATTCGGGTATTTATTTATGTGTTAATTAAAAATTCAAGCTTCCATGTATATAAACTTTCTTTTTACATTTCTTTCCCATTTTTTGTTAGATAGTTTTTACTGTTCTAATCGATTTGAGGAGTTATTTATAAATTATGAAAGCTCAGCTTTCACTGGTTACATGTGTTAAAAATATCTGTTTGCTCTTGTGCAGACCTGTTTTCTGTCATTATGGTGTCAAGTTCAGGGCTTTTCTGATTGGTCAGCCAGGGACCTCACCACCACTGGACTGGAAAACGAAGGGCCACACCACTGACAGCTGCAACAAAAATGCATATAGTAAAAATTCAAAAATATATAAAAATATATTTATAAAAGGAAAATATGTACAGAAGATATGTGTAACAGTTTTTATTAAATTAATTCCCTGAATGAGGGGATCTATGTATACAATAGCTGATTCATTTCATTTTACAGCAGTAACTAATACAACATTGTAAAGTAATTATACTCCAATAAAATTTTTTTTAAGAAAACTAAAATAAAATTCATTTGACACCTGAGTATTCAACATACAGTTTCATGAATTTTAAAAATTCATATTGAAATAAGCCCCCATATTTAATCATCTCTTAAATATGTATTGAGTCCCTGCTATGCGCCTTTCTCAGTGCTAGTCATTAAGGATGCACCAAGCATAACCATTCCCTGCCCTAATGAAACTAAGAGTCTAAAGGAGAGCCTAATAGATAGCATAAGAGTTAGATATTAATTATTAATCTCAGAAGTATATAAATATAAACTGAAGGGTCTATACATACCTATAGGTAATATGATATCTAGTTTGTTTATATTCACCATGTTTTGAAGGCAATCATTAAATTTAAATGTTATTCAAATATAAAGAAATAAATTATCAAAAGGTGACACAAACTTTTCTTTTTAAAGCCTATAGATCTTTGGAGAAATAATCAATTGTGATATCGATGTATCTATATCTATCTATCTATAGATAGATATAGATAGATAGACAGATATGTACTCTCTGGGTCAAATAATAATGACAAGAGAAGAAAATAAGCTAAAAACTAAACAAAATATTTTAAGTAAAAAAGTGCCAGGTACAACATTAGATTATCGTGGCAAATAAGGGGTTTTTTTTCTACATCTTTATTGGATTATAATTGCTTTAAAATGGTGTGTTAGTTTCTGCTTTATAACAAAGTGAATCAATTATACATATACATATGTTCCCATATCTTTTCCCTCTTGCATCTCCCTCCCTCCCACCCTCCCTATCCCACCCCTCTGAGTGGTCACAAAGCACCAAGCTGATCTCCCTGTGCTATGTGGCTGCTTCCAACTAGCTATCTATCTTACGTTTTGTAGTGTATATATGTCCATTCCGCTCTCTCGCTTTGTCACAGCTTACCCTTCCTCCTCCCCATATCCTCAAGTCCATTCTCTAGTAGGTCTGTGTCTTTATTCCTATCTTACCCCTAGGTTCTTCATGAAATTTTTTTTCTTAAATTCCATATATATGTGTTAGCATACAGTATTTGTCTTTCTTTTTCGGACTTACTTCACTCTGTATGACAGACTCTAGGTCCATCCACCTCATTACAAATAGCTCAAATTTGTTTCTTTTTACAGCTGAGTAATATTCCATTGTATATATGTGCCACATCTTCTTTATCCATTCATCCAATGATGGACACTTAGGTTGTTTCCATCTCCTGGTTACTGTAAATACAGCTGCAACAAACATTTTGGTACATAACTCTTTTTGAATTATGGTTTTCTCAGGGTATATGCCCAGTAGTATGATTGCTGGGTCATATGGTAGTTCTATTTGTAGTTTTTAAGGAACCTCCATACTGTTCTCCATAGTGGCTGTACCAATTCATATTCCCACCAGCAGTGCAAGAGTGTTCCCTTTTCTCCACACCCTCTCCAACATTTATTGTTTCTAGATTTTTTCATGATGGCCATTATGACTGGTGTGAGATAATATCTCATTGTAATTTTGATTTGCATTTCTCTAATGATTAATGATGTTGAGCATTCTTTCATGTGTTTGTTGGCAGTCTGTATATCTTCTTTGGAGAAATGTCTATTTAGGTCTTCTGCCCATTCTTGGATTGGGTTGTTTGTTTTTTGTTATTGAGCTGCATGAGCTGCTTGTAAATTTTGGAGATTAATCCTTTACCAGTTGCTTCATTTGCAAATATTTTCTCCCATTCTGAGGGTTGTCTTTTGGTCTTGTTTATGGTTTCCTTTGCTGTGCAAAAGCTTTGAAGTTTCATTAGGTCCCATTTGTTTATTTTTGTTTTTATTTCCATTTCTTTTGGTGGTGGGTCAAAAAGGATCTTGCTGTGATTTACATCATGGAGTGTTCTGCCTATGTTTTCCTCTAACAGTTTGATAGTTTCTGGCCTTACCTCAAGATATTTAATCCATTTTGAGCTTATTTTTGTGTATGGTGTTAGGGAGTGATCTAATCTCATACTTTTACATGTACCTGACCAGGTTTCCCAACACCACTTATTGAAGAGACTGTCCTTTCTCCACTGTACATTCCTGCCACCTTTATCAAAGATAAGGTGACCATATTTGTGTGGGTTTATCTCCGGGCTTTCTATCTTGTTTCATTGATCTATATTTCTGTTTCTGTGCCAGTACCATAGTGTCTTGATTACTGCAGCTTTGTAGTATAGTCTGAAGTCAGGAAGCCTGATTCCTCCAGCTCCGTTTTTCATTCTCAAGATGGCTTTGGCTATTCGGGGTCTTTTGTGTTTCCATACAAATTGTGAAATTTTTTGTTCTAGTTCTGTGAAAAATGCCAGTGGTAGTTTGATAGGGATTGCATTGAATCTATAGATTCCTTTGGGTAGTAGAGTCATTTTCACTATGTTGATTCTTCTTATCCAAGAACATGGTATATCTCTCCATCTGTTTGTATCATATTCAATTTCTTTCATCAGTGTCTAATTGTTTTCTGCATACAGGTCTTTTGTCTCCTTAGGTAGGTTTATTCCTAGATATTTTATTCTTTTTGTTGCAGTGGTAAATGGGAGTGTTTTCTTGATTTCACTTTCAGGTTTTTCATCATTAGTGTATAGGAATGCCAGAGATTTCTGTGAATTAATTTTGTATCCTACTACTTTACCAAATTCATTGATTAGCTCTAGTAGTTTTCTGGTAGCATCTTTAGGGTTCTCTATGTATAGTATCATGTAATCTGCAAACAGTGTCAGCTTTACTTCTTCTTATCCGAGTTGGATTCCTTTTATTTCCTTTTCTTCTCTGATCGCTGTGGCTAAAACTTCCAAAACTATGTTGAATAAGAGTGGTGAGAGTGGGCAACCTTGTCTTGTTCCTGATCTTAGTGGAAATGCTTTCAGCTTTTCACCATTGAGGATGATGTTGGCTGTGGGTTTGTCATATATGGCCTTTATTATGTTGAGGAAAGTTCCCTCTATGCCTACTTTTCTGCAGGGTTTTTATCATAAATGGATGTTGAATTTTGTCGAAAGCTTTCTGTGCATCTATTGAGATTATCATATGGTTTTTCTCCTTCAATTTGTTAATATGGTGTATCACGTTGATTGATTTGTGTTTATTGAAGAATCCTAGCATTCCTGGAATAAACCCCACTTGATCATGGTGTATGAGCCTTTTAATGTGTTGTTGGATTCTGTTTGCTAGTATTTTGGTGAGGATTTTTGCATCTATGTTCATCAGTGATATTGGTCTGTAGTTTTCTTTCTTTGTGACATCCTTGTCTGGTTTTGTTATCATGGTGATGGTGGCCTCGTAGAATCAGTTTGGGAGTGTTCCTCCCTCTCTTATATTTTGGAAGAGTTTGAGAAGGATAGGTGTTAGCTCTTCTCTAAATGTTTGATAGAATTCGCCTGTGAAGGCATCTGGTCCTGGGCTTTTTTTGTTGGAAGATTTTTAATCAGAGTTTCAATTTCAGTGCTTGTGATTGGTCTGTTCATATTTTCTATTTCTTCCTGATTCAGTCTTGGCAGGTTGTGCATTTCTAAGAATTTGTCCATTTCTTCCAGGTTGTCCATTTTATTGCCATACAGTTGCTTGTAGTAATCTCTCATGATCCTTTGTATTTCTGCAGTGTCAGTTGTTACTTCTTCTTTTTCATTTCTAATTCTATTGATTTGAGTCTTCTCCCTTTTTTTCTTGATGAGTCTGGCTAATGGTTTATCAATTTTGTTTATCTTCTATAAGAAACAGCTTTTAGTTTTATTGATCTTTTCTATCATTTCCTTCGTTTCTTTTTCATTTATTTCTGATCTGATTTTTATGATTTCTTTCCTTCTGCTAACTTTGGGATATTTTTGTTCTTCTTTCTCTAATTGCTTTAGGTGCAAGGTTAGGTTGTTTATTCGAGATGTTTTCTGTTTCTTAAGGTAGGATTGTATTGCTGTAAACTTCCCTCTTAGAACTACTTTTGCTGCATCCCATAGGTTTTGGATTGTCATGTCTCCATTGTCATTTGTTTCTAGATATTTTTTGATTTCCTCTCTGATTTCTTCAGTGATCCCTTCATTATTAAGTAGTGTATTGTTAGGCCTCCATGTTTTTTTATTTTTTACAGATATTTTCCTGTAATTGATATCTAGTGTCATAGCGTTGTGGTTGGAAAAGATACTTGATACAATTTCAATTTTCTTAAATTTACCAAGGCTTGATTTTTGACCCAAGATATGATCTATCCTGGAGAATGTTCCATGAGCACTTGAGAAAAATGTGTATTCTGTTGTTTTTGGATGGAATGTCCTATAAATATCAGTTAAGTCCATCTTTCTTAATGGATCATTTAAAGCTTGTGTTTCCTTATTTATTTTCATTTGGATGATCTGTCCATTGGCAAAAGTGGGGTGTTAAAGTCCCCTACTCTGTTTGTTTGTTTGTTTTGGGTTTTTTTTTTTGCGGTACATGGTCCTTTCACTGCTGTGGCCTCTCCCGTTGTGGAGCACAGGCTCCAGACACGCAGACCCAGCAGCCATGGCTCACCAGCCCAGCCGCTCTGCAGAATGTGGGAACTTCCCGGACCAGGGCACGAACCCGTGTCCCCTGAATCGTCAGGCAGACTCTCAACCACTGCGCCACCAGGGAAGCCCAAAGTCCCATACTATGAATGTGTTACCGTTGATTTCCTCTTTTATGGCTGTTAGTATTTGCCTTATGTATTGAGGTGCTCCTAAGTTGGTTGCATAAATATTTACAATTGTTATATCTTCTTCTTGGATCAATCCCTTGATCATTATGTAGTGTCCTTCTTTGTCTCTTCTAATAATCTTTATTTTAAAGTCTATTTTGTCTGATATGAGAATTGCTACTCCAGCTTTCTTTGGTTTCCATTTGCATGGAATATCCTTTTCCATCCCCTTACTTTCAGTCTGTATGTGTCTCTAGGTCTGAAGTCGGTCTCTTGTAGACACCATATATATGGGTCTTGTTTTTGTATCCATTCAGCCAGTCTCTGTCTTTTGGTGGGAGCATTTAGTCCATTTACATTTAAGGTAATTATCAATATGTATGTTCCTATTCCCATTTTCTTAATTGTTTTGTGTTTGTTATTGTAGGTCTTTTCCTTCTTTTGTGTTTCTTGCCTAGAGAAATTCCCTTAGCATTTGTTGTAAAGCTGGTTCGGTGGTGCTGAACTCTCTCAGCTTTTGCTTGTCTGTAAAGGTTTTAATTTTTCCATCAAATCTGAATGTGACCCTTGCTGGGTAGAGTAATCTTGGTTGTAGGTTCTTCTCCTTCATCACTTTAAATATGTCCTGCCAGTCCCTTCTGGCTTGCAGAGTTTCTGCTGAAAGATCAGCTGTTAACCTTACGGGGATTCCCTTGTGTGTTATTTGTTGTTTTTCCCTTGCTGCTTTTAATATGTTTTCTTTGTATTTAATTTTTGACAGTTTGATTAATATGTGTCTTGGCATATTTCTCCTTGGATTTATCCTGTATGGGACTCTCTGTGCTTCCTGGACTTGATTAACTAATTCCTTTCCCATATTAGGGAAGTTTTCAGCTATAATCTCTTCAAATATTTTCTCAGTCCCTTTCTTTTTCTCTTCTTCTTCTGGAACCCCTATAATTGAAATGTTGGTGTGTTTAATGTTGTCCCAGAGGTCTCTGAGACTGTCCTCAGTTCTTTTCATTCTTTTTTCTTTATTCTGCTCTGCAGTAGTTATTTCCACTATTTTATCTTCCAGGTCACTTATCCGTTCTTCTGCCTCAGTTATTCTGCTATTGGGTCCCATCTAGAGTATTTTTAATTTCATTCATTGTGTTGTTTATTGTTGCTTGTTTCATCTTTAGTTCTTCTAAGTCCTTGTTAAATGTTTCTTGCATTTTCTCTATTCTATTTCCAAGATTTTGGATCATCTTTACTATCATTATTCTGAATTCTTTTTCAGGTAGACTGCCTATTTCCTCTTCATTTGTTAGGTCTGGTGGGTTTTTATCCTGCTCCTTCATCTGCTGTGTGTTTTTCTGTCTTCTCATTTTGCTTATCTTACTGTGTTTGGGGTCTCCTTTTTGCAGGCTGCAGGTTCGTGGTTCACGTTGTTTTTGGTGTCTGTCCCCAGTGGCTAAGGTTGGTTCAGTGGGTTGTGTAGGCTTCCTGGTGGAGGGGACTAGTGCCTGTGTTCTGGTGGATGAGGCTGGATCTTATCTTTCTGGTGGGCAGGTCCACTTCTGTTGGTGTGTTTAGGGGTGTCTGTGGACTTATTATGATTTTAGGCAGCCTCTCTGCTAATGGATGGTGTTGTGTTCCTGTCTTGCTAGTTGTTTGGCATACAATGTCCAGCACTGTAGCTTGGTGGTCGTTGAGTGAAGCTGGATGCTGGTGTTGAGATGGAGATCTCTGGGAGATTTTCACTGTTTGATATTATGTGGAGCTGGGAGGTCTGTTGTGGACCAGTGTCCTGAAGTTGGCTCTCCCACCTTAGAGGCACAGCACTGACTCCTGGCTGAAGCACCAAGAGCCTTTCATCCACACAGCTCAGAATAAAAGGGAGAAAAAGTAGAAAGAAAGAAAGAAAGATAGAAGGAAAGAAAGAAGATAAAATAAAATAAAGTAAGATAAAATAAAATAAAAGTATTAAAATAAAAACTAATTATTAAGAAAAATATTTTTTTTAAAAAGAAGAAAAAAATAAAAAATGGCCGGATAGAACCCTAGGACAAATGGTGAAAGCAAAGCTATACAGACAAAATCTCACACAGAAGCATACACATACACACTCACAAAAAGAGGAAAAGGGGAAAAAATAATAAATCTTGCTCTCAAAGTCCACCTCCTCAATTTGGGATGATTCGTTGTCTATTCAGGTATTCCACAGATGCAGGGTACATCAAGTTGATTGTGGAGCTTTAATCCGCTGCTTCTGAGGCTGCTGGGAGAGATTTCCCTTCCTCTTCTTTGTTCGCACAGCTCCCAGGGGCTCAGCTTTGGATTTGGACCTGTCTCTGCGTGTAGGTCACCGGAGGGCGTCTGTTCTTCGCTCAGACAGGACGAGGTTAAAGGAGCAGCTGCTTCGAGGAATCTGGCTCACTCAGGCCGGGGCGGGGGGGTGGGGGGTGGGGGATGGAGGGGCACGGAGTGTGGGGCGGGCCTGTGGAGGCAGAGGCCGGCGTGACATTGCACCAGCCTGCGGCACGCTGTGCGTTCTCCCGGGGAAGTTGTCCCTGGATCCCGGGACCCTGGCAGTGGCGGGCTGCACAGGCTCCCGGCAGCGGGGTGTGGATAGTGACCTGTGCTTGCACACAGGCTTCTTGGTGGCGGCAGCAGCAGCCTTAGCATCTCATGCCCGTCTCTGGGGTCCGCGCTTTTAGCCGTGGCTCGCGCGTCTCTAGAGCTCCTTTAAGCAGCCCTCTTAATCCCCTCTCCTCGCGCACCAGGAAACAAAGAGGGAAGAAAAAGTCTCTTGCCTCTTCAGCAGGTCCAGACTTTTCCCTGGACACCCTCCCGGCTAGCCATGGTGCACTAACCCCCTGCAGGCTGTGTTCACGCCGCCCACCCTAGTCCTCTCCCTATTCCGACTGAAGCCCGAGTCTCAGATCCCAGCCCCGCCCGCCCCAGCAGGTGAGCAGAGAAGCCTCTCGGGCTGGTGAGTGCCGGTCGGCACCGATCCTCTGTGTGGGAATCTCTCCACTTTGCCCTCTGCACCCCTGTTGCTGCACTCTCCTCTGCGGCTCCGAAGCTTTCCCCCTCCGCCACCCGCAGTCTCCGCCCGCGAAGGCGCTTCTAGTGTGTGGACACCTTTCCTCCTTAACAGCTCCCTCCCTCTGGTGCAGGTCCCGGCCCTATCTTTTTATCTCTGTTTATTCTTTTTTCTTTTGCCCTATGCAGGTACGTGGGGAGTTTCTTGCCTTTTGGGAGGTCTGAGGTCTCCTGCCAGTGTTCAGTAGGTGTTCTGTAGGAGTTGTTCCATGTGTAGATGTATTTCTGGTGCATCTGTGGGGAGGAAGGTGATCTCCGTGTCTTACTCTTCCGCCATCTTCCCGATCGCCCCCCGCAAATAAGGTTTTATTTCCTAAGAATTTCATTCCTTCTCTCAATCAAGTAAAAAAATTCTGAGTGTATAGATATACTAGAGCTATTCTATCAGATTGCAAAATTTTTTCAAAACTTTTATTTTTCTAATAGTGTACATGTCAATTTTATTACTTTATATTGTTAGTCTTCTCATGAGAACTTATAGAATTTTATTTGAAATTCAGGGAAATTATATCTACATGATAGTGCACTAGAATTTTCTCCAGATGTTCCTATAGCTATGAAAAGTATAATGAGATAATTCATTCTAAGAAAATCCATATCTTCCTAATTTTGGATATTATATTCATTATTTTATATGTTTGGATTGCCTGCTTAGACTTTCAGTGTTTTACCCTAAATTCAGGAAATCAAATATAGCTTATAGTATAGATATTTCTGTAAGTTAAGAAAAGGAAAATGTTATAGTAGAGTGCAGGTTTCTACAGATGTCCATAAAAATTCAACTAATTTTTAAAATATATGCAATTTATACAAATTTATATATAAATTAAACACACATATACATATGTTTAGAGCTTGTCCCGAACAAGCATATATTAATGGGCAAGACAAGCAATAAAACAGCTGTGTTAAAATGGTACATGGTTTTAATAGAGGATAAAATGCTACACTGCTTGAATATATTGCATTATAGTACCTAGACTGTGGAATCCGGGGTATGATTCCTCAAGAAAGTAACAATGAATCATGTGTACATATGAGTTGAAATTGTATGATGTATTGGATTGTCCCAACTCCTCACTCCCTTCTTTTAATAACACTATACATCTGCATCCTTTGCCGTAGGGCTTTAAAGTGCCTCCAGAAAACAATGCAGAGCTTAAAGCCACACCACATTGATGAGGGACTGACCATATGATTACTGTGGCCAATAATAAGATGTTAGGAGACATGACATGAACCTCTGCTCACAATGTGCTTTTGTAGCTCTAATTTTATACTTTTAGCTTTCTACCATCTACATTGAAAAGAGGGTACCCCAAGTTGCTGTGAATCTCAGAATGAGTGACTTGTGGGGCACAACTAATCCAATACGTACCCAAAAGTAAGAAAAATAAATGCTTGCTGCTGTAAGCCATTGAAACTTGGTGTTTCTTGTGAAGCATATCATTGTAGAATCTAAAAAATATATGTCAACTATTACATCCATGTCAGATAATTCTAGAATGAGAATATTCTGGAATAAGCAATGTAGGGAAAAAATGAACATTGTAAAGGCTAGAGAAATACAAAGAAATCCAGATAATAAAATCTCAAGATCTACCATGAGACAAATAAAATAGCTGTTAATAACTTGAGTTATTAATTGTTTTATTTTAATCGATTATTCACCTAAAATTTATGTCACCTTGACTCATTAAGCATAAAATGAAATTAGAACGTTTCCTCACCGAAGACAATGTAAGGATCTTAGGATTCTTAGAATGATTTTTATCCAATTATTTCCCCATGTCTTTCATTTTATTGTGTATATACACCTTAATCTCTCTCTCTCAATACATACATATATATGCATGTATTTAATGTATTAGATGCATAAATATTATACATAAAGCTCCACAAGACATGATTATTTCTTTAGTTAAATTTCATTTGATCCACCCTCATATTTACTATGACATTTCTCCTCTATCACCATGGTTCTGTCTGTCCAATGCCAGAAAATATTCCTGTAGCATTTCCTTTAATCACAACCTTACACTGCTGACTTCTCCCATTCTCTTTCTGAAAATTTACTTTGTCTTCATTTATGAATGAAGGTCGGCATTTCAAAGATATCAGTCCATTGTCTGCTGGCTTCTATTGTTTCTTTGGGGAGTCTTTTTTTGAAGGCAATGTGCCTTTTTTCTGGCTTCTTTTATATTATTTTCTGGCTGCCTTTATAATTTTCTGCTTTGTCTTTGTCTTTGGCAGTTTTACTATGATATTTCTGTTTCTGTTTTTTTCTCCCTTTTGGTTTGCTTTTAGTTATTTTCTTGTTGCATGCCTGATTATTTTTGCATAAGACCCAGAAATTTTGTGTGAAGCGTTGCATGACAATTTAAAACTCTAATTTTTTTTTTCTCCAAAAAAGTTTGCTCTGAGAGTCAATTAAGCAGTAATGGATAACCTGAACTGAGACTACCCTGATCTGAAGCTGATTTCAATAACTGTGAGTGCTGGCCTATTACTGGTTCAGGGTCCCACCTGCCATTATGGTGTGTAGTCTGGGACCCTCCTCCCAGGTTGGCCTTGAATTCCAGTTTGTGTCCTCTCATCAACCCTATGCAACTGTCTAAAATTCTGGTAATTTTGTCAGTCTCTCAACTTCAGGTTATTGCTCAGCTTCTCAGATTCCCATCCTCCTTAGAGCAAATCCTTGAATGGAAAAGTGGTGCCAGGTGGCTGCCTCACAGTCTTTTCCCTCTAGAAGAGTGGATCTGTAGGACTTCAGGGACAGGGAAGCACCCCAATAACCTCAAAATCCGGTTTAACTGTGCATGCTATTTTTTAGCTGGTCCCACTTAGAGGTCTGTCCCATTGCTTCAAGGGGAACTCACTTCCCTTTAGCTTGGACCATGCAAAACAACAAAGTCAAAATGTATATAATTATAATATAGAGATAAGAAAATAATAGATATATGGTACCTATATTTTGGTGAGGTGTACATTATATAGTGTTATGGAAAACATGTTCTTTTCCATAAAACATTAAACTCGTACTATACTGAAGGATTTACAGTTTGGTTTTCACATAAACTACATTTAAAATTCTGGACTATACAATAGATATTTAGCAAATGCCTGTTGAAATAATGTATTTTTTCACTGAAAGCATATAAATCCAGACCTGGATAAACTAACTTCGTAGTCATTTATCTCCAGAATATCCCTTAATGCTAAGTATCTGTTCTATAAATAGAGTGCTTTGTCACAAAGTATAGGTTAAATATACAACTGGCACAAAATAGGGGCTTAGTAATTGTTTGTTAACCTAATTAATTTATGTTGATTGGTTAATGCAGTTTCTCCTATTTTAAGCTTCTTTCAATTTAGTCTCATGTCTTGCATTCAATTTATGGGTTTAAGCTTAGTTTCCATTTTATAGTTTTACCTACATGAGCGTTTAATAAATGTTAATTAAAAGAATTTGAGGAAAATTTGAAAACAATAAAATTGTGTTCTATGGTATGTTGTATCAGTAGAATATTTTGGATTTAAGTAACAGAAAATATGGTTTCCAGAAAAGAAAAGAAAATAGTGGAATGATAAAGAATAGGAAAGCCTTCAAAGAATATAGATACATTTTATTATATACAGCTTTCAGAAAGGATGTAAAAACCCTGTGGGAAAGGAATTAGTGTCTGCATTCTTCTAAGTACTGACTCATCTTTAACTGCTTCCCATTCATGTTCAGTTCAACTCAAAATTCCCAGGAGAAAAAGACAGATTGTGACTGAACTGAGTTGGGTCATGTGATTTAACTATAAATAATGCAAAGCTATCATGTGTATTGAACTGAAACTCAGTAATAGGTTATTGTGGGAGAAGTCTATCTGAGTATACATAGACATCATCTTTGTCGGTTCTGGCTGCTGTAGCAAAGTAACATAGTCTGGGTGACTTATGAACAACAGAAGTTTATTTTTCACAATTCTGGAGACTGAAAGTGCAAGATCAGGATACCAGCATGGTCGATGCTCCTTTTCTTGTGAATGCCCCCTTTCAGGTTACATACTGCCATCTTCTTATTGCATCCTCACACAGGGGAAGTGGTGACAAAGCTCTCTGGGGTGTCTTTTACAAGGGCACTAATCCCATTCATGAGGTCTTCATCCTCATGGCCTAATTACCTCCCAAGGGCTCCACCTCCTAATACCATCACCTCGGACATTAACATTTCAATATATGAATTTTGGAAGACTCATTTAGACCATTAGTGTGATCTGTAAATATAAATATAGGTATAAAGATGATTGCTAAACATGTGGGTTCTGTAGAGTATATGTGAAACCTAGCCTGTCTAGTAGGTTCTGACATTCCATAAGTGGTCTAAATTTTTCATTATACAATATTTATGAATCAAGTGTGTCAAAAAAAATCACAAAATAGAACTATAATGTGTTAGAGGCCCAATAAGTGTGGAAGAACTTATAAACATCCATGTGAATGCATTTGTGCTTCACAGCCAGGGTAGTCTGCAACATTTCTTTTCTACCTTAACTTAATGTTCTGCTATGCATATTGAGGTATAGTATTTCCCCAACTATATATTGTTTAAATCCAAACTTTTTTCTATATTATAATTTATTACTGAGTTTTATTCCAATATAAAAGTAGCCTTAAACTTTTTATAATTAAGTCACATGGAGTGTTTTTTGTTTTTTTTGTTTCTTTTAAAGATACATGCCATAGAAGTCTGTCTGGTAACTAATAAAATAGGTAAATATGATTAGATCTTAATAAGGTGTTCTGAGAAGTATTGCAAGCACAGTCAATCTATTCTAGAAGTAACACAGTGTAACTGGAATCCTGAAACCACAATTTATCAGATATGTGACTACTGGAATGTTACTTAATTTTTAAGCCTTATTCTCCTTATCTATAAAATGGTAACAGTAATAAAACCTACACTGTAGAATTGTGTGAAGAATTAAATGAGATAGAGTTTTTAAGCTGTATAATGCCTGGCATGTAGTAAGGGAATATTGAATTACTATAGTTATGTTAAATATTTTATTAAATACATAATTTAATTACCATATAATTTAAATGACTTATTTGATATTTAAATATAAATACACAAATTAGTATTTGTTGGTTAACTCACCAGTACTGACAATTGCTCAGGTCAATGAGTGAGTTCATTGAACTCTTTTCTTTTTTTTTTTTTGCAGTACGTGGGCCTCTCACTGTTGTGGCCTCTCCCGTTGCGGAGCACAGGCTCCGGCCGCACAGGCTCAGCGGCCATGGCTCATGGGCCCAGCCACTCTGCGGCATGTGGGATCTTCCCAGACCGGGGCACGAACCACGCGTCCCCTGCATCGGCAGGCGGACTCTCAACCACTGCACCACCAGGGAAGCCCCATTGAACTCTTTCCTAATGGAAGCTGGAGCCTCCCAAATACAACTTTACATTAAAAATTTCATGTTCACACATTAGCACTCTGTAGTTTTGGACAGAGATGGAATTCTGCAGCACAGACCCATCAAGCAGAGGTATTTGAATCTCTAATCAACATACACAGAACTCACATATGAAATCATGTTTTCTAATTTCTCTTACTAGACAGTGCCATCACGTGCTTATTATCATGAGCCACTACTAGACATTTGTACTTTATGGGGTTTTTAAAGGATGTATAGCCCTCACAAGGCAAATTTAGCTCATATTACTGGTGAAATTGGTAGAAATAAATTATCTATTAAATATCAAGATTAGTTACTTCTATGATGTTCAATGCAGAGAAAAAATTTAAAAAGACACCAACGTTAAGTACAAGACTAGTATTGAACTCACAGTGAAGGTTCTAAATGCCAGTACCTCATTGAATCAGGTGAACCATTTGATATCTGACAACTTTAAGGTGGTGTTAAACCACAGGAAATTGAAACATTAAACTTTCTGGTAGTTACAAGCCATGATGGCCCTAACAAATCACACAGGGTATTTCAAATGACGTATTACAGCTCATAATCCATATACCTGAATGTAGAAGGAGCTGAGGCTTTTGTTGCTGCTGCTTGTGTTTTAATGGTCTGAATGTTTTCTCTTCCTTTTACACTTGTACATAGAAATATATGCAGCCATAATGTGCTCACTGCATGAGGAGGGCGATTTCAAGAAATTAATACACTGGAAGCCAAATTTGTTTTGTAATGCCGGTGTTCTTAGATAAAAATTTATGCTTAAGGGCTTCCCTGTTGGCGCAGTGGTTGAGAGTCCGCCTGCCGATGCAGGGGACGTGGGTTCGTGCCCCGGTCCCGGAGGATCCCACATGCTGTGGAGTGGCTGGACCCGTGGGCCATGGCCGCTGAGCCTGCGCGTCCGGAGCCTGTGCTCTGCAACGGGAGAGGCCACAAAGGTGAGAGGCCTGCGTACTGCAAAAAAAAAAAAAAAATTTATGCTTAAGAAGATTTCTGTTCTTACTCCTTCTGGTGGACCTAGTATAAGCTTGGTGTCTTCTAATATCTACTCAATAACAAACATTGCATTTCTTAAAAGTAGGTACACAGATTTATAAATAAATGCTTCAGAAAACAATTTTCATACATTGAAGAGTCATATTAAGAAAAGAGAAGACTGTTTTATGCATCATCTTCCTCTCCCACAGATTTTCCTCCATCTGAATATTTTATTATTTTTAACATTAATATTGTCTTATACAAGTAAAGCTTTATAACCAATGAAATCTGATATATTTTCATTTATATTGTACAGTCTCATTTTGTATTTTACAAGAAAGAATGATTATGTACTAAATCTCATAATCTATTGTTACAGAATTTCAGTAACTGTGATTAGATTCCAATGCAGTTCATGCTTAAAACTTAAAGACACTGGGCTTCCCTGGTGGCGCAGTGGTTGAGAGTCCGCCTGCCGACGCAGGGGATATGGGTTCGTGACCCGGGCCGGGAGGATCCCACATGCCACGGAGCGGCTGGGCCCGTGAGCCATGGCTGCTGAGCCCGCGCGTCCGGAGCCTATGCTCCCCAACGGGAGAGGCCACAACAGTGAGAGGCCCGCGTACCACAAAAAAAAAAAAAAAAAAAACTTAAAGACACTTTTCAGCTCAAATTATGTTATATCCATTTTAAACTATTTTAAGGGGATTTTCCTCCTTTCATAATGTTTCTTTCATACAACACTTTGGGAATAATGACTAAAGCATTATGTATGTGTGTGTATGTATGTATGTATAATTGGCCCAGGATCAGCAGTCGGAGAAGAAACACGTTATTTAGGAGGCTTAGCGTTTTAGAGCACTGATAATGTTGGGTAATTGACACCCATTCTATTTTTCTGGGATTTATTCTGCAGTTTACCAAAAAGAGAGGTAGAAACAGTCTACTTTCAGAAAATGCTTTGAAAAGTAAAAGGAAATAGCAATAAGTTAATATCAGAGAGCGTTATTTTTTTATGTTTGAAAGTTGGAAAAAGACTTCCCATCACAAACAATGTTTACATGATGGTGAGAAAATACCTATTTAAGATAGCTAGTGGGAAGCAGCTGCATAGCACAGGGAGATCAGCTCGGTGCTTTGTGACCAGCTAGAGGGGTGGGATTGGGGGGTGGGAGGGAGACGCAGAGGGAAGGGATATGGGGATATATGTATATGTATAGCTGATTCACTTTGTTATACAGCAGGAATTAATACACCATTGTAAAGCAATTTTACTCCAATAAAGATGTTAAAAATAAGAAAAATACCTATTTAACTTCAAGACTATTATTTGCTACATATTCACTTCTTATAACAGAGAAGATTTTAGACAATTTTTATTTTCATACCTTTAAAACCAAAAATGCTGCATATATTTTTGCAAGACAGAATGAAAAACGTTGCCTCACAGGCTGCAATATGTCTTTGAATATTAATTTTAAGGCTGGATCTTTTAAATATAAGGAAAAGCAAAAAATATTTAGGAGCAATGGGTAATCATTTTTGTAGAAGAAAATGCCACGATATTTTTGACCCAACAGAGCAAAGTACCATTACTAAAAATAAAAATTTTAAAAGCAGATTGCCCTAATTAATATTTATTAACACACTTAATGAAATGTTTATTCAATAAAATAGTTTTATGCCAATGCATATGAAATTTTTCAATTTTGCCAATAATTGTATTTCAGAATATTTTAAAGCCAGTCAAAGGATATTCTGCAAAATTGTATTGTTGTATATTTTCAGTTACTACCAACTATTTTTACAACCACTGAATATGTACTTAATGCTTCTTGGATATAAATATTCATATTAATATAAATAGAGTGGTTCGTTTTAAAGAAGGGGCCACTTTAGAATAGTACCATATCCAGTTCATGAGTGTAAGAATTCTATTGTCACAAGAAATCCATTTGAATCACACAGCCCTGGAGCAAGCCGCCTTTAGTGGCTCTGTTAAAAAAACAATTTAATCATCTCTTGTAGCTGAGTCCACTGGGCATTTGGGAAGAATCTGCAGAACTGTCAAAGAAGAGGAAAACTAATTGGTGGAAAGGACATCGGGGAGATTTACCTGCAAAGAAAGACTGGGATAGTAGCAAGACGGTCCCAACCAAATAAAAAATACAATCTTTATTCAAAGTAACAATGACCAGATTGCTTAAATTGGTAGATTTATAAGAAGTCTGTTCATGATGAAAAAAAAAAGTTCACATTATTATCATATCTGTCTAAGTGGTTACATATCTTTGGAGATCAACATTACAAAAGTCAGACTAAATCTGGTTTACGAAGTCTAACTTATATAGAAGACTCCAAGTTGCATTGATTGAAAGACTACATATAACTAGACAGGGGGACCTTGTGTTTTGTTTGTTTAAGGGTACGAATTTGGGTTTGCTGACTCTGAGGTATTATGTGCACACTTAATCATCCATAAAGGCAGCAGAGGAAGTTTCTGTTTTGCTTTTCCTCAGTCCTTTTCCTTGGCCTCCTTGGAGCTTTCACAGCAGAGGGCCATTAGCTCTGTCTTGAACCACTGTGTTTTTTTCAGTTTCTATGACAACAATACTCTTCAATTTGCCTCTTACCTCTCTAGCCACTTCTTTTCTTTCTTGTTTTTCTGTCTCTCCTTGACCCATGAATGTTTTTAGTTTCTGTTTTGTTTGTTTGTAATTTTGTTTTGCTGTTTATAAATTTTTGGAATTTGAGTCCTCTACTTTTATCTCTCTGATATCTTTCCTAGATTATCTCATCCAGGCCATGTTTTTTAATACTGTGTATAATTCCTAATATATATATCTCTAAACTCAATCTTTTTTTCTGCATGTCCTATGTATATAACCAACTTCATATTTGACATCTCATTTAGATGTCTGACAAGAATTCACAATTCTTTAGAGAGGCACTGGTTATAACTACAATTGTTTTTATTAAAATTTTGACTGCCACATCTGTTCCTTTCTTAGTCTTCCATTATCAGCTATTTTCTCAAGCCATCAACTTATGATTCATCAAACCTCTAACTTGTCACTAATTTTCATTCATTTAGTCTCCCTCAAAATATCTCAAACATACATATTTTTGAGAATATATTGAGAGTGTGCATATTTTCTCGATCCACACTACCAAAGTCAATGACACCAATTGCTGTTGGCTACACAGCTGCAATGTTTCCTGATTTATTCTCCATGATCCGCACTTGTCCACTTACGTCTATTCTCCATACAGCATTCTGAGACATCTTCTAAAAACGTCAGTGTATATATCATTAGCTTTCTTAAAATCTTAAAGATCTTACAGACAAATCACTCTTTAATGAGACCTAAATTGCTTTCCTTCTTCGCCCTTGAACCATCTCTCATGTAACTGTCCTCTAGTTGATTTTCTTCTCTTGTCACACATATAAAGTATTTTTATCCAGATATTCACTCCCCACTCCTATCATACTCTTTGCATGCCAACTAATTATTAACTTTCAAACGGTAACTTATATGATACTTTTTAGAAAAATTTTCCTGCTAATGTACCAACACACTTTGTCATCTCTCTTAACATACCAGGTTTTGCTTTCTTAACACTAACCTGAATTTTTGTCTACTTCTGCTGTTGGCAGATAAGCGCCATTTTTTTTCTGTGAGGGTCTAAGTAAAGACCATGTTGGAGCAAACTGTCAGCCTTTATATCCTGTACCTGATGCAATGTCTGCCCATTATATGTCAGAACTATTTAAGTTGAATAGACAAATAGAGAGAAGGGAGTAAAATGAGACCCACAGTATTTAAGAGAACTTTCCATTTGAAAGATGAACAAAGATTTTTTAAGAGGATATTTCATTTGAAAAATGAAGAAGCTGCTTATTATAAATGTGATCAATACATCTAAAATGCAGTTAGAACATTTTATTATTTATTAATGCCCCTTATTAACAGAGTACACCCTACTTATTTTAAAAATATTCTTAAAGTACAATATGCATACATAAAATATACATATTATAAGTGTATGGTTGAAAATAAACATTCCTGCATGACCAACACCCATATCAAAAAGCAAAATATCCCTTCTTACACTTCCTTTCATTCATTACCAAGTTCCATGGATAACCACTGTCCATACTTTTAAGAGCATAGATTTTGCTTGTTTGCTTGTTTGAATCCAAAACTTTTATTTTCCTGTTTATAAAAGTAATACATCTTTGTGCTGTAAAAAACTGAGACAGTACAAGTAAGCAATCAACAGAAATAAAAGTCACTCCCTAGAAAAATCTTTTGGTGTAAATTTTTCTTTTTCAGCTGTATACATATAATTTGTAAAACAAAACAGTGGTTGTGCAACACATAGTTTGTTTAAATTTAACAATATTTCTTTGCTATTCATAATGAACATTAGGTAGTTAAGTCTTAGCATACTTGCTTGACTATTTTCTTCTTTTTAAAATTATTTTATTGTTGTAAAATATTATATATATGTATATATATATGACATGACATACGTATATATGACATGAAATATGCTATTTTAACTATATTAAAGTGTAAAATTCAGTGGTACTACTAACATTCACAATGTTGTGCAACCATCACCCATATCCATTTCCAAAATTTTTACCCCCCCAAATCGAACTCTGTACCATTAAGCAAATACTTTTCCTTCTCCATCACTCCCCCCACCCACCCCAGCCTCTGGTAAATTCTAATCTACTCTCTATCTCTATGTATTTGCCTAGTCTAGATATTTCATATAGGTGCAGTCATACCTTATCTGTCCTTTTGTACCTGGCTTATTACACTTAACCTAATATTTTCAGGGCTCATCCGTATTGCAGCATGTGTCAGAATTTCATACCCTTTTATGGCTGAATACTGTTCCATTGTATGTATATATAAATTTTGCTCTTTACATAAATGACATCATACTAATTTTCTCTTTTGTGTCTTGTTCTTTTGTTCAATATTATATTTGGGATATCCACCTACATTTCTTCAACAGTAATAGAAATGATTTTGATTGCTGTACAGTATTCCATTGTGGGAATAATATATTTGCCTATTTCACTGTTGGGCTTTGGGGCAAATTACAAATTTTGGCTACTGTGACTATCACTGCTATGGAGTATGTCTTATGGTAAATATTTTTTTCTGGAGCATATAGACCTCAGTGTGAAATTTCTGATCATATCTTCTGCTTTAGTAGGTACAGCTAATGAGCTTTCCAATGTATTTATATCAATGTACACTCCCACCATCACAGTAAGAGAAATCCAGCTGTCCTACATCCTCACCAAACTTGGCGTTGCCTTTCTTTTTCACTTTTGCCATTCTGTTGAGTGGGTCTTAGTGTAACATTGTGTTTTCAATTTGTCTTTTCTTCATAATTTTGTTAACCCCTTGTCTTTTGTCCAAGTCCACACTGGACTTTCTGTCTTTGTCACACTCATATCTTGAAATTCTTTGTATAGTCTAAACATACTTTGTTGAAAATATGCACAATGTCATTATCTCTAATATCATGCCTTGCTTTGCACTCTTTTAATTATGTCTTTTCATAAATAGAAGTTTTTAATCTTAATGCAGTCCAAGTTATCAATTTCTTTTTCTCTTTAGGTTAGAGCTTTTTGTTTTCTGTTTAAGAAAACTTTGCCTACTCCAAGGCCACAAAAATATTCTATTTTCTTCTAAGTTATTGTTGTTTACATTTCACATCTGGATCTGAATCCATCTTGAATTAATTTTTTATATATAGTATAAAGTAGTGACCAAGATAGATTCCCTCCTCCCCCATGGATATCCAATTGACTCCCCACTGAAAACCTCATCTTTTCCTTTCTGTACTATGTTATCGCCTTAATCATTAATCAGGATTTACATATACACTCCTCTTCCTTAGACTTGGGGAATGTTGATTTAAGAGCTCACATTTGATTACATTACAGACCACAGCCTGGAGGACAGACCTGATTGAGAAAACATACCAGTAGGGGTTATCCCCATAGACTACATAACATAATGGTAATTGGAGTGGAAGGGAGAGGAAAGATGGTTGATATGTATTTAAACCATAATTTCAATCAGATTTAAGAACTGCCTGGATATAGGACATGACCAAGAAAGTGCAATAAAAAATTAACAATGAATAACTTTGATCGGCATAGCAAAAGAAGAAAATTGCTTTTAAAACAATTTTAATAAACATGATATTATAAGTTTATCCATATTGTATAAAGTTTCTGGTGAGCAATACAAGTGGATTGTCCACTCACAATCAGAAAAAAATGCCCTGAACTCAGACAAATGGTCATTTGCATAGAGATGATTGTTGAAGTTTTGAAATTCTGAAAGTAGAAAATAGCTACAGCAAAACAAGAATATTAATATAGCCATCTTCCTTGTATCCATCCATTTTTCACAAATAGTAATTAATATAGCCAAATCTTATGATCATGAGGATGGTTATAGATTACCTATTAATCAAAAATAAATTAGGTACAGTTTTCTTTTTCTTAAATTTATTTATTTATTTTTGGCTGTGTTGGTTCTTCGTTGCTACGTGCTGGCTTTCTCTAGTTGGGGAGAGCGGGGTCTACTCTTTGTTGCGGTGTGTGGGCTTCTCGTTGCGGTGGCTTCTCTCATTGCAGAGCACGGGCTTTAGGTGCATGGGCTTCAGTACTTGCAGCACACAGGCTCAGTAGTTGTGGCCCACGGGCTTTGTTGCTCCGCGACATGTGGGATCTTCCCGGACCGGGGCTTGAACCTGTGTCCCCTGCACTGGCAGGAGGATTCTTAACCACTGTGCCACCAGGGAAACCAGTATGGTTTTATTTTTCATTTAATATATGCCACATAAACCGTTATGCATGTATTATTATGCATGACTATAAAAGTAGGGATTCTATTTACAAATCGACCATAACATTTACATTTCCAATCTAATTCTATTTATTAAAACCTTGATAGTGAAAAAAATACCATCACCAAAATGACAAAAAGCAGTTTGTTTACTATCATTCGTAAAAGGAACTGAACTGAAAATATTCCCATTCCTTGCCCAACTTGTAACATGTGGGATTGATTTATGTATTATTAGGGTAGGCAGCAGCTCTATTAATGTGATTTAAGGGACTCTAAGAAAGTTTCCCCTGAATAAATTAATTCCCAGTTGGATCTTTCTAAATATTCAGCATTAGTGCTTTTCCCTGTGGGCTTTTTATAAGAGATATAGAGAGAGAGCTAACCATTACATTTCCTTGGAGAGGTAACATATTATCTAGCTAATGAATTAACAGAGAACAATTGGTTGCATTTACTACCACAATGGATATTTGTACCGTAGATCGCTGGATTCTGAAGGGAACAGGAAAGTAAAAAAATGTGCATCATCAGCAACAGAAAGGAGGAAAGTCAGAAAACTAAAAGGCAGAATTTTTCGTCTGGATTTTGGAGTTGAGGCAAGAAAGACCACATGAAGAGAAGTGAAACTCTGGGCAAGCATGTGTGTGTATACGCACACATACATGCGCACATATATATTTGTTTATAATACTTGCATATTGCGTGTACTATAATAAAATTGGGTTTATTCTCCCAACATATTATAAACATTTATGATATTAATATTTACCTAAAACTTTGCAGTATCTGAGTACCATAAACAAGTACAATTTTCAAGTATTTAAAAGTTGTACACTATATTGTAATCTAAAATATTAATCATGATTACAAGCAACTACAAAAACAAATTTTACCTGATAAAATTTCTCTTGATTTGCTCTATTGTTTTGTTATATTTTTAAAGTTTAAATTTAGTGAAGCTTTTCAGCTCTGGTCAAATGCACGTCCACATATTTATTCCACAGTTCATCTTTCAACTTCTGTTCAGAGGAAGTGGATAGCAATTAATCTTTTAGAGGCGTAGCACTTTTACTTACAGGAGAATTATGGCAAATTTAAAATTTTACAACTACTGGAAAATACCTTATTTTGCTGTATGTGAAAGGGATTTTTCTCTTCATTGTACATTCTAGAACAGCTATTCTGAGAAAATAAAACAAACAAAATAACATTTCTCCACACCATATTTTTCTACTTTTCCAATGAGCATTTATTATAACTTATTTTTTTCTGTTTCATTTTTCTCTGATAGAACTAATAATTTTGAAGGATTAGGATTGAGGCTTGGTTTACCACCCTTCTCCATCTATACTTTCTTCCTACAAGGTCTCATAAAGGCGAATAGCCTTAAAGAGATCTCTACTACTCATAGCTCCCAAATTTATATGCCTACTCTTCAATCCTGTCTTGAGCTCTAAACTTCTATCTCTGCCTAATTGAAATATCCATTTAGGTGCCAAAATTGAGGACTTCAGGAAGCTCTCTGTATTTTCCACACCTTCAACTCTGTTCTTCCAGTTTTCCCCATTATTGTAATTGGCACTATCTTCCAAAGTGCCAAAGAAAAACCTGATAGTCACTTTTAACACCTCTTTCCTTTTCCTACAATCTAATTAACAAATCCTGTTGGAAAGTTTTCACATGGCATTGTCTTGTCATTTCCACTGTTCTTTCTTTAATCCAAACATCCATTGTATCCAGTGTATACTATCACCATGTCTTACTACCTGTTTATGTCTGTTTCACCTTTTTGTATGCAGTGGCATGATGTCAGAAAAAAATGTTTAATTGGCTGTATAGATGAATGTCCAGCAGCAAGGATAATAATAATTGAGTCTAGAAGAATGGTAATCATGCCATGGTGAAGTATTCGCCTATACTTTTGCCTGTTTTAAATTGGAAGGCAAATAATGACTCTTAAACTAAGAAGAACTTGTAGCTTTGGGGTAAAGGGTAGAAAAGCAGAATTTTAGCACCATTGCCAACTTCAGTCAGTTTATACAATATGGTGCAATAAAAAAGGGGGACTCTCAGAATAAGAGAATACCAGTTTGGAAATAGACATGGTAGGAAGGAAGTAGAGAAGCCTAGATACACAGGATTGGAAAAGGAGACCAATTCTTATCCCAATCAGTAAAAAATCAAGCTGAGAATGTCTTTGAGCCCTGTGACTAAGCCTTTGACAGGATCCAAAAATCATGTGGCCATTATACACATGTTATACATTGATAACATTAATGAATGGATTGATTTTTTCCAGTAAATCCTATCAGTTAAGCACAATGCTTATGGAAAAGAAACAAAAGTTGTGTTCCAAAATAAACACAACAGACTGGGTGAAAAATATTAAAGAGAGAGAGAGAGTGAATAGCCACCCATACACTCATTGTGTCTCTTTTTAATAGAGCTGACTAAACATAGCTGACTAAATCCTTGAGTCAGATGTAATGTGAAAGAAACAATCTGGAACAAAGGACATTTGGGACCGTGGAGAGGACTCGTCCTAGCCCAAACCCCCTTGCCGTTACTGCTCTAATACACACTGCCCATCTTTCAATTACCAGCACCTCCTTTGAGGTCTGCACCAGCTGTGGAACCTCTCAGTCCCCAGGTGAGTCAGGCCAGACATGGGGGAATCAACATTCTCTGGGAAGGGCCCACAGGCAACAGTATATAGTGGCTCATGCACAAATACTCCATCTTTATTGCTTCTCAGGGTAATAACTCTGAGAATCATGTTCTATACCATTTCACAGGTTTCCTCAGTGAGATTAACTCCAGTTTCACTTTCTCCACTAGATAAACTTGTATTTGCTCCCTGCCTTACATATCTCACTTCTCATTCCCTGTTAGTGTTTCCTGAAAACACCTAATGAACTACTTCAATCTTTTTGTCAAGTTCTGATTCTGGGAAAATCTAGACCATGGCAATTGGTACAAGAAGTGGTCCTAGAGAGAAGAATGTCATGATGGGATTTTGGAATTGTATGTCTTGCTGGCCAGATAGCAACAAGGGCCATATTGCTGCTAGTGAGTGATGTGGTAAGTTCTACAGCATTACACTTACTAAAACTCTCCCATGTGGTGAATTTAAGAGTAACATGAGGCAAATCGGGCTGTGATTTACACAGATGGGAACGCACTGCCTCATGTAATGTGTAGCATTTGAGAAAACGGCAGCAGTGTTAATAACATATCAACATCTCGTATTAAATGTGGAAAACGATAGAGCAATATTGAGACTCTGGTGATGGTATCTTCCGCCACAAAATTTTTTATTTGTCTTTGATTCTGCCAGGAAGTTTAGGATAAATGTCAAGTTAGGCTAAGGGTAGACCAAATACATCTAATGAGCAAGTGATTTAACTCAGGTTTGGGTTTCAGTCTTCATGCGAGCTTGTCTAGCTCTAATTTGCCTAGCTTGCCTACCTTTCATTTGCAGTTGTTTACCAGCCACATTATTCTTAAGGAATCTTGAAATTTAACTTTTGATTTCATAGCCCATGTGCCCTGAAAGTTCTGTTCACATTCTCAGCCTTTCAGGGCATTTTGTAGATCGGTGAAATCCTCCAGGGGAAATAGAGATTGAATTTATCTTTCACTTTCTTTCTTTTGATGCTCTTGCTGCCTAGCATCTTCTGTGAGACAAATATCTTGGAAGCTCCCTGATGAGTTCAAAGAGAAATTTCGTATATTTTAAACAGGGTTTCCAGCTGTTCATGCTTGAATGGGTGATATGCTAAAAGCTACTCTTCTAGGAGAGAGAAGAAGCGTATATAAATATATATCTAAATATACAATTTTAAATAAATATCATCAATTAATATAGACTTAACACCTTACTAAAGAATGATATAATACATTTTATCTTTCCTCGGGAACTGAACAATTACTTACATTAACTGTTTTCACATTAATTTACAATACTTTATAAATATCTGCTTAACTTAGTAATTCTTACTAGAAGTATATACCAGGATAATGTAACTT